>NC_081406.1:122600985-122900985 GCF_030272615.1 Cryptomeria japonica | reverse complement strand
ATTGTCCTCCATTTGCTTCCTTGACGGTCTCCGCTGAAACTCCAAGCTAGTATCATGTCCTTCCTGAATAGACCAGTTGGACACCCTCTAAACCGTTTGAACTTAACTATATATGTAATGCCGGATACAAAATAATTAGGAGTAATACCAGTTTATCTTAACTAAGATGACTATGACAATATGAACATATGTGTGTGTATACATGTGCCATCAACGACAACACATGAAGTCATCCATTACAATCATCATCAAGCCAACATTTTCCTACTTGCCTAGAATATTAATCCTAATCTCTTAGATAATCCTCTCGCAAACATTTGCACATTTTTAATCCCTTGGATTAAGAATGTATCTAGACAATCTAACATAACTCATCATAGATTGCTGCCAAATCTATTGGTTAGGGATAACTCATCATGACCAGTGATAGCTCATCACACAATCAATGAAACTGGTTGGAACACTGATACCGGTTAAGAGTTAACCTCTTCCAGCTCATAGACTGATTGTCCTCCATTTTTTTCCTTGATGGTCTCCGCTGAAACTCCAAGCTGGTATCATGTCCTTCCTGAATAGACTGGTTGGACACCCTCTAAACCGTTTGAACTTAACTATATATGTAATGCCGGATACAAAATAATTAGGAGTAATACCGGTTTATCTTAACTAAGATGACTATGACAATATGAACATATGTGTGTGTATACATGTGCCATCAATGACAACACATGAAGTCATCCATTACAATCATCATCAAGCCAACATTTTCCTACTTGCCTAGAATATTAATCCTAATCTCTTAGATAATCCTCTCGTAAACATTTGCACATTTTTAATCCCTTGGATTAAGGAGGGGCCAACTCCATGCCATAAATGGCCACTCTCCAAGTCCACTCAACCTTAAATACCTTCCTCTTTGGGGAAGGAAATTCAAATGGATCTTGTCCTCCCAAATACTCTAAAAGAATTTTAAAAATTCCTTTATTCCTCACATCCCATACCTTTGGAGTCAAACGACAAGAAATGCCTTTATGAAAAGATTTGTTCCTTACACTCCAAGGGTATAATATCTTTCTAAATCTCTCCCATCTCATGGATTGAAAGGACCCAGTCTCCCTCAACCATTGACCTTCATCTTTGCATCATATCCCTCCATTCAGTTTTTCTTCATTTATAACAGGAAAGAGCTGATTTCCCTCTGGGCTGATATGGCAAAATTCATCATGAGGTACATCACCCTGGATGGTAGATATGATAGCATTTTCTTAGATCATTTTACTATCTTAAACCATTTTAGGCATGGTAGATTTATTTCTATTCCCTTTTATTTGGTTTCATCCTTTGAGAATAGTTTAGTTAAACATTTTGAAAACCATGATAACCTTGTGATTCATGAAGGCCTTATCTTGTTGATTATGGAATACACCCAAGCTCATGAAGTGAAACCCTCCCCCAAGGATAAAACCCACATTTCCTCCTCTAACCCTGATGTGCAGTTGGTTTTTGATATGAAGATGGATGAGGATGACAGTGGTACTAGCATGGATTGGCATGATATCAAGGATATGAAGGACCCTGAGTATAGACCAAAGAAAGAAGGGGAGCTTATGGTGACCACAAGAACTAACAGTAGCAGGAAAATCAATCCTCCAAGGTGGGCGGCAAGTAAGTTCAAATCTAGTAGCAAGAAAATGCAAGACCTGGAGCCACCCACCAAAAAGAAAATGAAATTAACCAAATCTAGTGGGTCCAAAGTCCTGGACCACGAGATTAGGCTGGACATCCCTATCAATGTGGATGATGAGAAAGAGGGGTTTGTGAATAAGGAAAATAAAGGCAAGATAAAAGAGGAGAGGGTGATGGGAAATCTACTATTGGAGGCTACTAGAAGTCAAGAGAATTGCTGGAAGTGGGTGGAGAAGGAAATTGGATCCCTAAAAGATGGGATTAAAGGAATTGTTGACACTTTCACGGAATCCCCTGGGCCCAATAAAACTAAGAAGATCATGAGTATGATCAAAAACATTTCTCAGGATGTGGAAACTATGAAGGTTGACCAAGAGCGCAGAATTGAGAAGCTGGAAGAGGATGTGAGTGAGATCAAGGAAAAATTGAACAATCTGGTGGAAATCAGTAGGCAGACGATGATCAATAGTGCTGATGGTTTGGAAAAAATTAATTCCATGATGACTGATTATAGAACCAGGACCATCGCCAATGACCCTCCCTTGGGGGAAAAGAAGAAAAAGATTGCATTAGAGGGTGGACAAAGTGCGGCTGGTGAGAAGACTAGCTCAGGTCCTTGTACTAGAACCAGGAGCTAGAGCTAGGACCAGGGAACCTCCAAATTCATCATGGAGGATTTGGAGAAAATTAATAAGAGGATTATTCAGAAAAATACTCAATTGATGCACTCTCTTAGTTGAGTGCTTTGCCCTATTTTTTGGTTCAACTATTTTTGTTTTTTGGCTTTCGATCTATGTAGGGTTTGTCCCCTATTTTGCTTAGTTTTTTCGGTCTTTTGGGTTGCTGGCCTTGGTCTGTAATACTTTGGGTTTCAGGTCCTTCTAAAACCTATTTATCTTTATCAAAAACAATATCTTGCATCCAAATCAATTGAGCATCATTATACTATCAATTTTTTATGAGCGCATACCAAAACTGCACATCTTTGATAAAGCTACACAACAAGGAGCACATCATACTTCATTTCCAATGGATTTTACTATACTTTGACTCCTCTTTTTCCTTAACTTTATTGGTGCATTGTTTTATGATTTTGAGTTATTTTTATTGCTAATTCAATTATGTTTAAAATCACATTTCTTTGTACACAGTTATCAAACAAACGTGAAAAAAGAAAGGAAGAATGATATATCATTGATCTATATTTTTTAATAAAATGTTGGTAGAAATTGCTAGAAGAATTCAAATTAATATCACATTATTCAAATCAATAAATAGTCATAAAAGATATAATGTTGTGTAATTCTAAAAAAAAAAAATTTTAAAAAAATTACAAAACAATTTTATTTAACATTGGAGTGTGATTTAATATCCACCCACCTTTTCATTGTGAAATAGGTACTATTATTTTCTTATAAATGATAATGTAGACATTACTCATATATTAAATATTATTAATTGAAAAATCATCATTTATAAATATACCTTGTGTAGACACCTAAAAATTGGGCAAAAAATTAAGTGAATTTTATTCATTTAATTATCCCTAATTCTTCTAATTAATTAAACCAAAATTTAATTGATAATCCTATTCTTCTATTTTGACCATTAATCAAATTAAAGATTTGATTAATATTTCCCTTCTTCTATCCTAGCCATTTAATTAAATTTACATTTAATTAAAATTCCCCCTCTAGCCATTTAATTAAATTTATATTTAATAGAATTCTCCTTTCCCATTTTAATTAAATCTACATTTAATTAAAATCCCCTTTGCATTTAAATAAATCAAGATTTATTTATAAATCCCCCCACTTGAAAAATTAAAATTCATATTTAAATAAATCAACATTTATTTAAATCTATCAAATGCAAGTTGCAACCAAAATTGAAATAAATTAATTTTATTTTAATTAAATCCTATTATCCTCCACCTACTTGCAAAATCCTACATCTCCCACTTGCATCTCCTAAATCATTCTTCTAGAAGCCTTCTAATCCTATCCTAATCATGTCTAGTCTCCTAATCATGTCCTTTCCTAAATTTGAGGAGGTCACTTCTCAAATTTGGAAGAAAGTCTTCTAAATGCATTAAAGGCTTCATTTCTTCAACAAGCTAACTTGTTGAGTTCCCCCAAATTTGGAAGGACTCTTACAAATTTGTGCCCAAAGTCTTCCAAACCATTAATGGCTAATTCAACCCTCCCCTTATGGTTAGAGATTTTCTCTCTAACTTAACCCTCATCTAACCCAAGGGTCTCTTCAAGCACTCATGGCTTTAACCTTGGTTATCATATTAACCTTACACAAGAGTTCACCCCTTGGGTAAAATCTTTATCCAATGGATGACCCTAACCCAACCAAAACCTTACCTCCTAAGGTAACCTTCATGTCTCCTCGGGCATTTAATGTCTCTTGCATCTCCTCTCAAGCCATCTCAAGGTGACATTTGTCAAGTTGGGATTGGATTGAATCCCTCACATGGATTGATAACTTTAAATCCTAGCCCTTGTTGAGATTATTCAATCTCAACCATCCATTGCCCTATTTACCCTATAAATAGAGCTCTCATTCTTCATTCTCCATATCAAGTTTTTATGCATCTACATTATAATCTCATAACATTAAGAATCTTACCTCTCTTTGATAGAATAGCATTTTAGATCATTTTGATAGCATTATAATCTTAGATATATCATGTTAATCTCATATCATGTTAGCTTCATCTTAGTATCATTTTCATGCTAGTTTAGCTTCATATTAATCTCCTCATTTTACACCATATCATTATCTAATCTCATATCTAAATCATTTATTAGGATCATAATTGCATCCATTTTGATCCTAAAATCCTCTAAATCTCATTCTCTAGGTTATCATCCAAGAGATCAAGTGCTCTTCCAAGTGAGGGCCACCTTGAATCTTGAGGATCTTTAGAGATAGAGGAGCATGGAATGATTTTAAAGAGTTTTGATTCATGAACTTGCTTTGTTTGGATTTCTAACTCTAATGCAATGTTTGATGTATGTGTTTGAAGTGTTCTTCTCTCTTGCAGGTTGACCCCACATCTCCAGCATACATTAATTGGTGCCCATCGTGGGCCTCGAACCCACGTTTTTAGATATTTCAATTTTTTTTCCATAGGATTCACACCTACAGTTTTCAAATGCAGAATAGCGCATACAACATATCTTTTCACGCATACAACAGATAGTCCAGTGCATATGTCAAATCTTCTAGCGCATATGACAACTCTTCTTGCGCATTTGACATCTTTTCTCGCTCATATAACATATTCTATTGCGCATTTGATATTTTCTCATGCATTTAACATATTCTATTGCGCATTTGATTGTCTCTATAGCGCATACAATAGTTCTTTTAGTGCATATGATCTCTGTTTTTGTGCATATGAAGCAAAGAAGGAAAATTGTAACCTAATTTGAGATTAGGCTTGTGTAAGCCCACCAAGGGACGTTGTTTTTCACTAACTTTGATTTTGCAAGTTTTCGTAACAGTTTCTTGCAGATTTGGAGGAGATAGAATAGATTTTCTTTTTCTTTTTTTGCTTTCTTTCAAAGTTAGCTTAAAAAGAATTCACTTTCTTTAATAAAAAGAATCTCATTTTATTTTGGGCTTAAAATGAATCAAATTTTCTTTTGGATTTAAAAAGAATCTCATTGCAAGGTAAAAAGAACAACAAAATCACACTTTTGCTTTCTTGCAAGTTAGGGAAGATACTTCAATTTTGGGCTTAAAAAAAAAAACAACAAATTTTAATTTCTTGCAAAGGGATAAAAAGAACAATCCATTTATTATTGCAAATTAAAAAGAACAATGACAAATTTTCAATTTACCAAGCAATTTACTTTTAAGGAAAACGTGCTTTCATTTTTGTTGACCAGGATTTTCATTCTCCTAGTTACAAAAATATTGCTATAAGGGATTAAAAAGAACATCGTGATTGGTTGGAGCAACATCTCCAATTAGGATTTAGCAAATCATTTCTCTAGAAGGATAAAAAGAACATTGTTTGCCTTGTCATGAAAGTGGTAGGTATATGCTCTCCTCTTAATTGGGTGACCAAAAAACCAAACCACTCTTTTATTCTTTCTTTTACTTCAAGCAATTAAATCCTTTAGACGACCCACCTTCCCGAAGCCTTGAGGGGGCTAGTGAGAAGGGTACGACCCAAGTGGAAAACAACTTTATTACCAAGTATTTCAACCCACTATAATCAAATGTGGAGCGTGATGAAAATCCCCTCCAATGGTTTTTCTCAATTATCAGCCTTCCCCCAGTATCTTTAAGATATGTAAAGCCTTTGTTCTAAAGGTTAGGAAGCCTCCTAAGGGAGTTTATCACTGAAGACCAAATAAAAACCTGATTATAAACCTTAGCATGAGAAACTTTGAGCCAAGTCAATTTCCATACATTGGCAATGTCATAGTGCAAGGGTGGGGAAGAGTGTGCCCCAAAGATTACTCACCATATACACCTCAAGATAACCATCCAATAAATTTCATCAAAACAAATACCTAGTTAGGTTCTCAAGTTGTCAAATTAAGTTTCTACATCGTGAAACTTGACTCAAATCATTTGACACACTTTTTCATAAGGGCGAATCAAAATAAACCTTTACTTGATAAGTAAGCTTGAGTATCCGAAACAAAGTATCCATATCAAATGTTAGCATCAAAATTGATCATTTTGTATGACCACTCCCTATATTTTGAGAAGAAGAAGTCTTCATCAAAAGACTAAGTTGAAGAAGAGACAAGCTATTCCTAAGGTCCTTTCCAAAATGAGTAAATTTCTCTACATCAACTGTCAACTCTTTAAATCACATCACGTTTTCTTATGTCATATGTGGCTATATATCCAAGGAAAAACCAACAAATTTGATAAGGAACCTTTGAGAAGTAGGGCTTACATTCAGAAAGCAACATTCAATCAATGCCTTAAGAGTGGAGGAAGGATTAATCCTACCTTGTTTCCAAAATTTCTTGTCACTTACCATGGAGATCGACTCGAGCCACCAACTCTACCAAGAACCCCAATAGAAGAAGAAGAAGAAGAATTCACTGCTATAGTGATATATTGATTCCCATTGTCACTTGATCTCAGAAAAAAAAGGAAAGGACCCACAACCAAAATCAAGGACATGACAAATGGAGTCCAATCCTTTTGATGAATATGCCAATGTGGGGAAAATAGAGATCACCGAAGAGCTTCTCCAACAATGTCATGAGAGTGCCTCTTTCCAAAAACTCATGGAAAGGCTTATAGAATCAAATAAGAAAAAGTATTTCCTCATGCTAACTAGTAAAGGGGTTAGGATTCCTATAAATTTTTACGTAGAAAATTGAAGGAATACTAATAAGAGAGTCTCATGAACAAAGGCAAGGACATATACTTACAATACCCAAAATCAAGAGCATTTGAGAGAGGAAGACACATGATCAAGACAATAAACCCAACCAAGACAATACTGATGAATAATGATGAACAAAAAATACCCTAATCGGTAATGAGAGGGGAGGTGAATCAGTACATACAAAAACTTCTCAACAACTTATCAAGTTAAAACAATGCTAACCGGTTGTCTTCATCATTGAACTTAACCATGGCAATACTGATTAAACACAATAAGACTTCATACAACTAAACAAGTAAAACTAAATACTTCAAATAACATTCAACACTTGATAACTACTTCACCAATATACTCATGCATGTGTTGTATCAGTAATAGCATAACCACTAACTTTGCATGCATATTCACCTAAACAAAAACTGCTTAATCATCACATGAAAAATGCATAACTCATGACACACAATTTTTTCACGTGGAAACCCAAATGGCAAAAACCATGGTGGGGATGAACACCCACAAGCTTGTTTTTGAACTCTTTTGAAGCTCGCTCTGTTAGGAGCCTAGTCCGGTTAAAGACTTTACAATAGGGTTCTATTAGAAACTGATCCTGTTAAAGATCACTCGGTTAAGGGATGGCTATATACCCTGTAAAAGGTTGAAACCCTATGAAAGGTTACCTTTCTAGAGGATTTAAAGAACTCAATGATCTTGAGTCACCTGGTTAGAGGATTTGCAATAAGCCTATTAAAGCTACCTGGTAAAGGGATTTTCCAACTATTAAAATGGTTAGAAGAAAAGAGGTAAAGCTTTTATCTGATAATAACACTACATGCTAAGGCAGATCCTTTTCAGTTCCTCTACTCTGTAATCATACTTTGTAGTTTTCCACTAACTGGTCTAGCAAGTATCTCATCACTCGGATACAAACACAACATTTTCCAACACAAACAATAACAAACATCATTGACCTTATAGACAACAATTAGGTTGGTAACATAAACCCTAAACCCTAAAAATTTCAGGTTTACAATTACAAGCGGTCCAATCCTGACCATTCAAAACACTTTGCATAGAATAAAATAATCTCAAACAAATCACAAGTCATTCTGCATCGTCCATTCTTCACCGCACATGGAAATCAACAACCCATCACACTCTCTTCACATACCACTAAGAAGAATGTTCATTCCCGAGGTAGACATTTAATGCAATCGATCTTCACATGCAAGATCCTCAAGGAAATCCTTCACATGCACAAAACTGATGTGGCATCTTGATCTCATCCTTATCTCTTAGCTAACTCATCATAGAATGTCACTGGTTGCATTGCACAAGCTAGATTGCCAAATTGGAAACCCTAGAGCTAAGACTACCAACTGATAGTCACACTTAGCGAAACCTTGACACTGGTCCACTTCATCCCTTCATACAGGTTCCTACTTGAACATCAGTAACAACTTCTTCCAATATTCATACCGGTTCACCTGCACTTATTGACATCAATGACAACATACATTATCATCATACCTGTTCATCATATGCCAACAATCTCCCCCTTTGGTGTTGATGGAAATACTTAGTGTAGCATTGCAACTATAAACAACATAGACCAGTGCAACTATAATACATATCTTCTCCCATATCATATATCTTCATCAACAAATATTTTCTCCCCCATACATCAGATATCTTCTCCCCCTTTGACAATAATGCCAAAGTGGAGGCATAAGCTTCCATTCTCCACTATGTTGCTCCCCCTATGGAGTAGCATCCTTCAACACATCAATATTGAAAGATTTGACACTGTAGTACCTGACTGATATGGAGCACAAAACTTTAGTTTACTTCATGAAGGGGCAGAACCCCTAATTCACCTCTCAAATAGAGAAATGTAGTCTTCGGTAAGGGCTTAGTGAATATGCCTGCTAGCTTCTCCTTACTGGAAACATGTTCGAATACAACGTCATTGTTTTGAACATTCTCTCTCAAAAAGTGATACTTGAGCTTAATGTGCTTAGTTCTAGCATGCAATACCAGATTCTTGGAGATATTTATTGCACTTGTGTTGTCACAAAATATACTCACAAGTTCAGATATAGGTACTTTGAAACCATCCAATACATGTTTCATCCAGATTGCTTGAGTGCAATTCATAAATGTTGCCACATACTCCTCTTCAACTGTAGACTGGGAAATATAGCTCTGCTTCTTACTTGTCCATGAGACTAGTCTACCACCAAGAAAGAATGCTCCACCAGTTGTGCTCTTCTGATTGTCCACATTACCTACCCAATCTACATCGATAAATACTTTGAGATTAAAATCACCATTGTATGGATACCACAATCCATAATCAACTATCCCTTTTAGGTATCTAAGAATCCTCTTAAATGCTACCAAGTGGGATTCTCTTGGACTTTTCTGAAAATGGGCCACAATGCCCTCTGCATGAGAAATATTTGGTCTGTTGTGTACCACATAGTGTAGCTTACCAATAATTGACCGGTACTTCTCATTCACCAATGCTAAATCATCTTCCTTGGTCAATTTGCAGCCGATCACCATCGGTGTGCCAACCGGTTTTCTTTCCTCCATGCCAAAGGTCTTTAATACCTCTTTGACATACTTGGACTGGGTAATAAAGATACCCTCTTTCATCTGCTGAATCTGTAGACCAATGAAGACCTTTATCTCTCCAATCAGAGACATCTCAAACTCTTTCTTCATTTCATCATCTCCTCCAAAGATTATGTCATCTACAAACACTTCATAGATCAGAATTTGATCTCCTTCAGATTTTAGGTAGATGTTGTTGTCCTCTTTTGTTCTCTGAAATCCTATCTTTACAAGATGAGAGTGTAACCATTCATACCATGCCCTTGGTTCTTGTTTCAATCCATGCAGGGCCTTGTGTAATCTACACACCATGTTACTATCTTCTGATAAGGCAAACCCATCCAGTTGCTTAATATACACTTCCTCTTCTAGGATTCCATTCAAGAATGCAGACTTCACATCCATTTGGTATACCTTGAATCCATTAAATGTTGCAAATGTAAGTAGCATTCGAACACCTTCCAGTCTAGCCACTGGGGTAAAGGTTTGTCCATAGTCTTCTCCCTCTTCTTGAGCATATCCCTTGTATACAAGTCTTGCCTTGTTCCTTACAACTGTGCCTTCTTCATTCAGCTTATTCCTGAAGACCCATTTGGTACCTATGATATTCTCGTGTTCTGGTCTGGGTACCAAAGACCATGTTGCATTCTTTTCTATTTGGTCTAGCTCCTCTTCAATTATCTTAATCAACTCTTCATCTGTAAGTGCCTCTCTAGTGGTCTTAGGCTCAAATTCAGAAATCATGCAAGAGATTTCTTTCACCTTTCTTCTTGTGAGTATCCCTGCATCTTTATCTCCTATGATCTGGTTCGGATCATTATGTAGTTTCACATACTTAGGAATGACTCTAGCTGGTTCTGCTTGCTTTTCCTCCTCCTCTTCTTCTTCTTCTCCATCTTCTTCTCCATCTACTGTAGAATCTATCGGTATAGGAACACTGAGGTCCTTGCTTGTTTCTTTCTTAACCGGTTCTCAGAAGGTTACACCTGGTTCATCTTCCACTTTCTTGCTGCAGGTTTCCTCAGGTTTCTCAGGGGATTCATCAACCCTAACATTGATACTCTCAACAATTTTCTGAGTCCTATTGTTATAGCACTTGAGAGCTTTGCTTTTAGTGTAATATCCCAGAAATATTCCTTCATCACATTTGGCATCAAACTTGCTCAGATGCTCACCTCTCTTGATATAACACTTACTCCCAAATACCTAGAAATAACTCACCGTGGGAGTCTTCCTGGTCCAGTACTCATAAGGGGTTTTGTCTTTACCTTTCTTGATGAGTACCTAGTTCATAGTATAGACTGCAGTGCTCACCGCTTCTCTCCAAAAAGTGTGTGCAACCTTTCCTTAGATCAGCATTGTTCTGGCCGCTTCAACTATAGTCCTGTTATTCCTTTCTGCCATGCCATTCTGTTGTGGTGTCCTTGGGGAAAACAACTTCCTCTTGATATCGTTCTCTTCATAATACTTGTTGAATTCAGTAGAAGTGAATTCACCTCCTTGATCAGTTCTTAGGCATTTTATCCTTTGACCACTTTCCTTCTCTACCAATGCTCTAAAGGCTTTGAAATTTCCAAAATGCCTCAGACTTGTCTTTCAAGAATGTGACCCACATCATTCTTCAGTAGTCATTAGTAAGAATCATGAAATACCTATCTCCCTGAATAATTCTAGTTTTCATTGGACCACACAGATTGGTGTGCACAAGATCAAGTAAGTTCTTTGCTGAAAAAGACTTACCTTTGAAAGTTGAGGAAGACATCTTCCCAAGTTGGCATTCTCTGCACAAAGAATTCTTTGGTTTGTTCAACAAGGGCAATCCTCTTACTTCCTTGATCTTACTGGCTTTTACAATACTGCCAAAGTTTATATGAAAAAGTCTCCTATGCCATACCCAACTGTCATCAAACTTCACCATCAGACACAGACTAATCTTGGTATTCAACAAAAACAAGTTACTTCTGGTCTGCTTACTGGTGGCAATAGGTTTACCACTATTTCCAATTATACTGCAAACTCCACCTTTGAACTTTAGAATGAGTCCTTTGTCATTTAGCTGAGCAACACTCAAAAGGTTATTCTTAAGACCTTCTACCTAGTAGACATCATCCGCACTGCTCTTTCCATTCAGTGAGATGGATCCTTTACCTTTCACCAAGCATGGTGCATTGTTGCCAAACCAGACAACACCTCCATCATATTCTTCTAGAGACAGAAACTTTCTCTGGCCACTAGTCATGTGGTGAGAACACCCACTATCAATAATCCACTCATTAGAGTTGTCAATGCGAGAGACAATGGCTTTCTTGTCAGACACTTCTTCCTTTACAACTACAAACACTATATCCTCATTCTCTTCATCCTCAGATTCTTCATCAGTAACACCTTCATCCACTGCAACAAGACAATTTTGCCTACCTCCTCCTTTATACTTTCTAAACCTCTCCGATTTATCCTTATTGTCATTGGTAGGACAGTTAAGAACAATATGTCCTATCTTATTCTAGGAAATTTTAAGGAAGCTTACCTCTGTATTTTTCGGTGCATTTTGGAAATCTCTTGGCAAGAAGAGCCTTCAAACTCCATCAGAATCTCTTCATCATCCATATCTTTGCATTGCCTGGATTCATAACTGGTACTTACTTGTTTTCCTTTTCTGGTTGGTGTAGCAGATGCTCTAAAAGCTGACTCAGTCTTCTGAAAATTGCCATCATCGCTATTCAACTCGTATGCAGTCAAATTTGCAATGAAAGAGTCTAAGGATACCTTGGTTTTGTCAATAGACCTTAGCTCCTGAATAGCATCAACTCTGATTGCATAGACCAGTAACAATGATCTCAAAACTTTATTGACAATGGTGGCATCATCAATTGTTCTACCAGTGCTCTTGATATCTCCAAGCACAGTCTTGATCCTTATGCCATATTGCTGAATGGTCTCTCCTTCAACCATCTTCATGTCTTAAAATTTTCCTCTAAGGCTTTCTTCCTTATATTTCTTTACATGCTCATCACCACCATAAATGGTTTCCAGAGTGTCCTTATCTTCCACATCAATGAACTCAATATCAGACAGGTTGCTAATAAGGGCTTCCATGACTTGCCCATTTTCTTGAATCTCTCTTTTTCTGATCATTGGTTAGAGTGCCAGTGGGGATAACATAGACATTCTCAACATATCTCCAGTGTTAAGAACCCAAACTCTTGGTATAAATCTTCATTCTTCCCTTCTAGATTTTGAAGTTACCTCTATTGAACTTAGGACCTTCCCTCTTCATCATTAAAGAAGGATCTTTTACCTCAAGCGGTTAGGCTTATATCACCAAGGACTTGGAGTTGCTCTGATACTAATTGATGAATAATGATGAAAAATAAATACCCTAATCGGTACTAAGAGGGGAGGAGGTGAATCAGTACATACAAAAACTTCTCAACAACTTATCAAGCTAAAACAATGCTAACCAGTTATCTTCATCACTAAACTTAACCATGGAAATACTGGTTAAACATAGTAAGACTTTAGACAGCTAAACTAGTAAAACTGAATACTTCAAATAACACTCAATACTTGATAACTACTTCACCAATATACTCATGCATGTGTTGTATCAGTAATACCATAACCATTAACTTTGCATGCATATTCACCTAAACAAAAATTGCTTAATCATCACATGAAAAATGTACAACTCATGACACACAATATTTTCACGTGGAAACCCAAATGGGAAAAACCATGGTGGGGATGAATACCCACAAGCTTGTTTTTGAACTCTTTTGAAGCTCACTCTATTAGGACCCTAGTCCGGTTAAAGACTTTACAATAGGGTTTGTTAGGAACCGATCCTATTAAAGATCACCTGGTTAAGGGATGGCTATATACCCTGTTAAAGTTTGAAACCCTATTAAAGGTTACCTTGCTAGAAGATTTGAAGAACCCAATGATCTTGAGTCACCTGGTTAGAGGATTTACAATAAGCCTATTAAAGCTACCCGGTAAAGGGATTTTCCAACTGTTGAAATGGTTAGAAGACAACAAGTAAATCTCTGATCCGATAACAGCACTACATACTAAGATAGATCCTTTTCAGTTCCTCTACTCTGGAATCACACTCTGCAGTTTTTCACTCACTGGTCTGGCAAGTATCTCATCACTCAGATACAAACACAACATTTTCCAACACAAACAATAACAAGCATCATCAACCTTATAGACAACAATTAGGTCGGTAGCATAAACCCTAAACCCTAAACATTTTAGGTTTACAATTACAAGCGGTCCAATCCCGACCACTCAAAACACTTTGCATAGAATAAAACAATCTCAAATAGATCACAAGTCATTCTGCATCATCTATTCTTCACCACACATGGAAATCAGTAACCCATCATGCTCTCTTCACATACCTCTAAGAATAATGTTCATTCTCGAGGTAGATATTTAATGCAATCGATCTTCACATGCAAATCCTTCACATGCACAAAACTGACGTGGCATCTCGATCTCATCCTTATCTCTTAGCTAACTCATCATAGAATGTCACTGGTTGCATTGCACAAGCTAGATTGCCAAACCGGAAACCCTAAAGCCGAGACTACCAACTGGTAGTCACACTTAGTGAAACCCTGACACTAGTCCACTTCATCCCTTCATATCAGTTCCTACTTGAACATCAATAACAACTTCTTTCAATCTTCATACTGGTTCACTTGCACATATTGACATCAATGACAACATACATTATCATCATACTGGTTCACCATATGCCAACAAATACCCATGATCATAATAACCTTAGTGAACAAGGAGATGTTCCTCATTAAAGGTCCAAAGAAGGAAATGTGGCCCTCACTCTTATTACACAATAACTCCAAGTACTCCAATGAAAAATGCAAGATATGCAACAAGGATCTACAACAAGGTATTATTTGGAGGGCATTTGTCCTTACCCTTTTGATAGGAGGCTAAACATGATACCATTTGCACCAAATTTGAATATACCAAAGTATGATAAATACAATGGTAAGAGTGATCCCCATGATAACGTCAGGGAATTCTGTACTATGAACTTGGAGTTTTCTCACAATGATACATACATGATGAGGCTATTCCAAAGAAGTTTGGGACGGCAAAAAATGGAGTGGTTGTCAAAACTCACACCTCCCATCATATCATTCGATGAGTTGGTAAATAAATTCATTACACAATACTCCTACAACATCCAACATGAGATCACTATGCTTGACATATGCAACATGAAGCAAAAGAACAATGAAACATTCATGGTTTTCTTACAACGATGAAGACATATGGTCTCAAGGTACCCACATGATGTACCTGAAAAGGAAAAGATGGAGATCTTCATAGACAATTTAAATAGTGAAATGAGTTATCAACTCAAACTACAATGTCTACCTACTTTTACAAAGTTGATCAAAAATGGCATCCAAGTAGATGAAGCCTCTATCAAGAAAGGGACCTTGAGGTTCTCCAAGGATGGTGTTAGTTCATCAAGTAATAACACTTATATCAATCAATATAATAACAACAACTCAGACAAGTCTAAATTTTAGACTAGAAACAAAAATGTTATTAATGATGGGGTAGTTGATGCCAACAATGTAAAGTCTAAACAACCAGTATTGAATTTACCAGGCAAATCACCATCCAACAATGACCAAAGAATTGCCAATCAGGGCACTAACAATTATCAACACACTATCAACCAATGAGCATCAACATCAAATAATAAAAACAACAAAAATCAAGAAAACAATAAATATCGAGGGAACAACAACAACTACCATGGAAACAACAACAACAACCAAGGGAGAAACACCAACACACCACGTCCCCCATATCACAGAACATATACACCATTGGGACAAATCCTATAATTTGCATTTCAAGAATTATTAGCAAACAAGATCATCACATTGTCAATCATAAGCAAGTTTTTACCCCAAGTCAAACCACCATGGTGTAATGACTCATATTATTGTGATTATCATCGAAACAAGGGGCATAGAACAAACGATTGCATGAAGTTGAAAAATCCAGTTCAAGATATGATAGAAAAGGGAACCATAACGATTGATGGACATAAAACCAATGGTGATCATGAGGCTTTCAAAAATCCTCTTCCTAATTATGACAAAGGAGGAGCATCAATGTTAAGCAATAACAAGGGGGCTTGGATCAATCACATATACGAAAAACACCATCAATCAACTATCGATATCTGGCAATCAAATAAATGTCATAAAGATCAAAGATAAACAAGAACATGCATCCGTAAATGTGACAACAACAACGCAAAAATATGTCTTGAAGGGAACACATCATCAACAACAACTATCCCCAAGACTCAATATAACTTGGTCAACCAATTATGGAAGACACCCGCTCAGATATCAATACTTGAGTTGCTTAAACTCTCACCAAAACTAAAGGATATCTTGGAGCAAGGTCTTTTCGAAACAATGGTTCCAAATGATCTGGATGATATATAATGGTGAACAATAAATACTTTAAATGGTACTGAGAGGGAGGGGGGTGAATCAGTACATATAAAAATGTCTCCGCAACTTATCAAGTTAAAACAATGCTAACTGGTTGTCTTCATTACTGAACTTAACCATGGCAATACCGATTAAAACACAGTAAGACTTCAAACAACATAAACAGGTAAAATTGAATACTTCAAATACATTCAATACTTGATAACTACTTCACCCATAAACATATGCATGTGGTATATCAGCAATACCATAACCATTAGCTCTGCATGCATAATCACTTAAACAAAGAATACTTAATCATCACATGAAAACACACACCTCATGACACACAGATTTTTCATGTGAAAACCCAAATGGGAAAAACCACGGCGGGGATGAATATCCACAAGCTTGTTATGAACTCTTTTGAAGCTCACTTTGTTAGGAGCCTAGTCCAGTTAAAGACTTTACAATAAGGTTCTGCTAGGAACCAATCCTGTTAAAGATCACTTGGCTAAGGGATGGCTATATACCCTGTTAAAGGTTACCTTGCTAGAGGATTTAAAGAACTCAATGAAATTGAGTCACCTAGTTAGAGGATTTCCAGTAAGCCTGTTAAAGCTACCCGGCAAAGGGATTTTCCTTCTGTTGAAATGGTTAGAAGACAACAGGTAAAACTCTGATCTGATAACAACACTATATGCTAAGGTAGATCCTTTTTAGTTCCTCTACCCTGCAATCACACTCTACAATTTTCTCTCATCGGTCTAGCAAGTATCTCATCACTCGGATACATACACAACTTTCCCAACACCTTACAATAACAAACATCATCGACCTTATAGACAATAATTAGGTCGGTAGCATAAACCCTAAACCCTAAGCATTTAGGTTTACAATTACAGGCAGTCCAATCCTGACTGTCCAAACACTTTTCACAGAATGAAACATTCTCAGATAGATCACAAGTCATTCTGCATCATCCATTCTTCACCGCACATAGAAATAAGTAACCCATCAAACATTCTTCTCATACCGCTAAGAAGAATGTTCATTCCCAAGGTAGACATTTAATGCAGTCGATCTTCACATGCAAGATCCTCAAGGAAATCCTTCATGTGCACAAAAATGATGTGGCATCTTGATCTCATCCTCATTTCTTAGCTAACTCATCACAAAATATCATCGGTTGCATTGCACAAGCTAGATTGCCAAACCGAAAACCCCAGAGCTGAGACTATGAACCGGTAGTCACATTTAGTGAAACCCTAACACTAGTTCACTACATCTCTTCATACCGGTTCTTCAACTTGATCATCAATAACAACTGCTTCCAATCTTCATACCAGTTGACCTATACTTATTGACATCAATGACAACATACATTATCATATCATCATGTGCCAACTTACCAGTTCATCAAATGCCAACAATCTTCCCCTTTGGCATTGATGGCAATACTTACTTAGCATAGCATTGCAACAAGAAACATCATAGACTAGTGCAACTAAAATATCTTTTCCCTTATTATATATTTTCTCCCCCTTTGACAACAATGCCAAAGTGGAGGCACAAGCTCCCATACTCCACTATGTTGCTCCCCCTATGAAGTAGCATACTTCAATACATCAATCCTAAAAGATTTGTCACTGTAATACCTGACTCATGTGGAGCACACATCTTTAGTTTACTTCATGAAGGGGCAAAACCCCTAATTCACCTCTCAAATAGGTAAATGTAGTCTTTGGTAAGGGCTTAGTGAATATGTCTGATAGCTACTCCTTACTAGAAACATGTTGTAATACAACCTCTCTATTTTGAACCTTCTCTCTTAAGAAATGATACTCAAGCTCAATGTGCTTAGTTCTAGCATTCAATACCAAATTTTTGGAAATATTGATTGCACTAGTATTGTCACAAAATATACTCACCAGTTTAGATATAGGTACTTTGAAACCATCTAATACATGTTTCATCCAGATTGCTTGAGTGCAGTTCATAAATGCTGCCACATACTCTGCTTCAGCTGTAGACTAAGAAGTACAGCTCTGCTTCTTACTTGTCCAGGAGACTAGTCTTCCACCAAGAAGGAATGTTCCACTGGTTGTGCTCTTCCGGTCGTCCACATTACTTCCCCAATTTGCATCAATAAATACCTTGAGATTAAAATCACCATTGTATGGATACCACAATCCATAGTCAACAGTCCCTTTCAGGTATCTAAGAATCCTCTTGACTGCTACCAAGTGGGATTCTCTCAAACTTTTCTAAAAACGAGCTACAATGCCCACTGCATGAGCAATATATGGTCTACTGTGCACCACATAGTGCAGCTTACCAATTATTCACCAATACTCCTCATTTACTAATGCTGAATCATCTTCCTTAGTCAGTTTACAACTGGTCTCCATCGATGTGCCAATTGGTTTGCTCTCCTCCATGCCAAAGGTCTTCAATACCTCTTTGACATACTTGGACTGGGTAATGAAGATACCCTCTTTCATTTGTTGAATCTATAAACCATTGAAGAATTTTATCTCTCCAATTAGAGACATCTCAAACTCTTTCTTTATTTCATATGCAAAAGCATGACTCATTTCATCATCTCCTCCAAAGATTATGTCATCTACAAATACTTCACAGATCAGAATCTAATCACCTTCAGATTTCAGGTAGATGTTGCTATCCCCACTTGTTCTCTAAAATCCTATTTTCACAAGATGAGAGTGTAAACATTCATACCATGCCCTAGGTGCTTATTTCAATCCATACAGGGCTTTGTGTAATCTACACACCATGAACTACTATCTTCTGATAAGGCAAACTCATTCAGTTGCTCAATATACACTTCCTCTTCTAGGATTCCATTTAAGAATGCAAGCTTCACATCCATCTGGTATACCTTAAATCCCTTAAGTGCTGCAAATACAAGTAGCATTCAGACACCTTCTAGTCTAGCCATAGGAGAAAAAGTTTCTCCATAGTCTTCTCCCTCTTCTTGAGTGTATCCCTTGCATACAAGTCTTGCCTTATTTCTTACAACTGTGCCTTCTTCATTTAGCGTATTCCTGAAAACCCATTTGGTACCTATGAAATTCTTATGTTCTAGTCTGGGTACCAAGGACCATGTTGCATTCTTTTCTATTTGGTCTAGCTCCTCTTCCATTTCCTTAATCCAGTCTTCATCTGTAAGTGCTTCTCTAGAAGTCTTGGGCTTCAATTCAAAAATCATGCAAGAGTTTTCTTTCACCTTTCTTCTTGTGAGTATCCCTGGATCTTTATCTCCTATGCTCTACTTCGGATTATGATGTAGTTTCACATATCTAGGAATGACTCTAGCTGGTTCTGCTTGCTTTTCCTCTTCTTCTTCACTTACTTCTTCTTCTTCACCTACTGCAGCTTCTACCGGTATAGAAACACTGAGATCTTTACTTGTTTCTTTCTTAATTGGTTCCTAGAAGGCTACACCCAATTCATCTTCCACTTCCTCACTGCAAGTTTCCTCAGGTTCCTCAGGGGATTCATCAACTCTGAAATTGATACTCTCAACAATTTTTTGTGTTCTATTGTTGTAGCATTTGAGAGCTTTACTCTTAGTGGAATACCCTAGAAATATTCCTTCATCATATTTAGCATCAAACTTGCTCAAATGCTCACCTCTCTTGATGTAACACTTACTACCAAATAGTTTAAAATAAATCACAATGGGAGTCTTCCCGGTCCAATACTCATATGGGATTTTAACTCTACCTTTCTTGATGAGTACCCGGTTCATAGTATAGATTGCACTACTCACCGCTTCTCTCCAAAAAGTGTGAGCAACCTTTCCTTATATCAACATCGTTCTAGCCGCTTCAACTACAGTCCTATTATTCCTTTCTGCAATGCCATTCTGTTGTGGTGTCCTTCGGGTAGACAACTGCCTCTTGATACCGCTATCTTCATAGTACTTGTTGAATTCATCAGAAGTGAATTCACCTCCTTGATTAGTTCTTAGGCATTTTATCTTTTGACCACTCTCCTTCTCTACTAATGCTCTAAAGGCTTTAAACATTCCAAACACCTTAGACTTGTCTTTAAAAAATGTGACCCACATCATTCTTGAGTAGTCATCAGTAAGAATCATGAAATACCTATCTCCTTGAATACTTCTAGTTTTCATAGGACCACACAAATTAGTATGCACAAGATCAAGTAAGTTTTCTGCTGAAAAAGACTTACCTTTGAGAGTTGAGGAAGACATCTTCCCAAGTTGACATTCTCTGCATAAAGCATTCTCCGGTTTGTTCAACAAAGGCAATCCTCTTACTGCCTTGATCTTACTCACCTTTACAATATTATCAAAGTTCATATGACAAAGTCTCCTATGCCATATCCAACTGTCATCAAACTTCGACATCAGACACTGACTTATCTTGGCATTCAACTGAAACAAGTTACCTCTAGTCTGCTTATCGGTGGCAATAAGTTCACCACTCTTTCCAATTATACTGCAGACTCCACCTTTGAACTCCAGAATGAGTCCTTTATCATTTAGCTGAGCAACACTCAACAGGTTATGCTTAAGACCTTGTACCCAGTAGACATCATCCACACTACTCTTTCCATTCAGTGAGATGGATCCTTTTCCTTTTACCAAGCATGGTGCATGATTGCCAAATTTGACAACACCTTCGTCATATTCTTCTAGAGAGAAAATTTCCTCGATCACCAGTCATTTGGTGAGAACAACCACTATCAATAATCCACTCATTAAAGTTGTCAATGTGAGAGACAAGTCCTTTCTTGTCAAACACTTCTTCCTTTACAACTACAAACACTATGTCCTCATTCTCTTCATTCCTAGATTCTTCATTAGTAACACCTTCATCCACTGCAACAAGACATTTTCTTCTATTTTCTCCTTTATACTTTCTAAACCTCTTTGGTTTATCCTTATTGTCATTGTTAGGATAGTTAACAACTATATGTCCTATCTTATTGTAGGAAAAACATTTTAAAGGAAGCTTACCTCTGTATTTTCCAGTGCCTTTTGGAAGTCTGTTGGCAAGAAGAGCTTCAAATTCCATTAGAATCTCTTCATCATCCATACTTCTGCTTTGCATGGATTCATAACTGGTACTTACTGTTGTTCACCAAAATTGGTTCACTCAAGTACACCTACAATCCTTCTATGAAATGGCCAATTTCAATCTATGAAACACATTAGGACTTGGACAACATAACATAGGACCCTAATTGATCCTCCTGTAGTTCAGGTTCTGCAAGACCTAGGGGGGAACACCCTTTTGATGCATGAAATTAACTCATTACACACTTATGACAACATCAAACAATAATCAGATAGATCATTCCACAAGCTCAACAAGTTAGGAAACACTACAGATTGGCTAGATCTGTACAAACAATAGATGAATCAGAGCTTAGAATGAATAGAACACAACCCCTAAAACACAAAGGGAAATAGATTTTCTTTAAATTTGTATAAATCTGAAAGTATCCCCAAATCATTCAAAGACCAGTGCCTTGTTCATTGGGCATGGGGTCACACACAAAACTATAAATGCAAATCTTAGTGCAAATTTATTTTTCTTTACAAGATGTTCCTACATCAATACCTCATATCAACAAGTTATGCTTAAGACCTTCTACCCAGTAGACATCATCCACACTACTCTTTCCATTCAGTGAGATGGATCCTTTTCCTTTTACCAAGGATGGTGCATGATTTCCAAATCTGACAACACCTTCGTCATATTCTTCTAGAGACGGAAAATTTCCTCGATCACCAGTCATTTGGTAAGAACAACCACTATCAATAATCCACTCATTAAAGTTGTCAATGAGAGAGATAAGCCCTTTCTTGTCAGACCCTTCTTCCTTTACAACTACAAACACTATGTCCTCATTCTCTTCATTCTCAGATTCTTCATCAATAACACCTTCATCCACTGCAACAAGACAATTTCTTCTATTTTCTCCTTTATACTTTCTAAACCTCTCCGGTTTATCCTTATTGTCATTGTTAGGACAGTTAACAACTATATGTTCTATCTTATTGTAGGAAAAACATTTTAAAGGAAGCTTACCTCTGTATTTTCCAGTGCCTTTTGGAAGTCTCTTGGCAAGAAGAGCTTCAAATTCCATCAGAATCTCTTCATCATCCATACTTTTGCTTTGCATGGATTCATAACTGGTACTTACTGTTGTTCACCAAAACTGGTTCACCCAAGTACACGTGCAATCCTTCTATGAAATGGCCAATTTCAGTCTATGAAACACATTAGGACTTGGACAACATAACATAGGACCCTAATTGATCCTCCTACAGTTCAGGTTATGCAAGACCTAGTGGGGGACACCCTTTTGATGCATGAAATTAACTCATTACACACTTATGACAACATTAAACAATAAGCAGATAGATCATTCCACAAGCTCAACAAGTTAGGAAACACTACAGATTGGCTAGATCTATACAAACAATAGATGAAACAGAGCTTAGAATGAATAGAACACAACCCCTAAAACACAAAGGGAAATATATTTTCTTTAAATTTGTATCAATCTGAAAGTATCCCCAAATCCTTCAAAGACGAGTGCCTTGTTCATTGGGCATGGGGTCACACACAAAACTATAAATGCAAATCTTAGTGCAAATTTATTTTTCTTTACAAGATGTTCCTACATCAATACCTCATATCAATGCATTACTCAATTCATTCACAAAACTATCAGATCTTAGATACATATTCCATCATTGATGACTGATTACAGAATTTAAAACCTTCATTGAAGGATACCTACAAACAATCATAACGATCTCCTAGAGATGAAAAATTCCATCCTCCTTGAGGATTCAATTTATAACAATGAAATACATGCCCAGAGATAATATTGTGTGAAATTTACTCATGCTTGACACAAGTAAAACCAGCAACTGAAAAAAACAATCTACAATACTGAAATGCATCTCTATACCCTAAACAAACCAAAGAGTTTTACAAACTTGGGTCAAGAAATTCAGAACTGGAAACCATGAAATCTGGAGAATTTCTCCCCAGAAGTCTAGAACCTTACAAATGAGAAGAAATGAGAATATGAAGGAGGGGGGAAAAGACCAGATTGCATCAAAAATTGCCATGTGTCCCTTCTTCCCTAACTGAAAAATATTTCATTTTCTTCTCATAGAACCTTCTCTCAAAATATCCCATGTTTGTTGAAACAAACTTCATAAATGAATTCCTCATCTCGAGAGCTTTCCAACAGTATATGATACTTCCTATTTTGGGCAAAAAATACCCTTTGAGTGAATTAAACTTTGAATGTAGACCATCATTTAAATTTTTCATTTTTACACTATAGTCTGCACTATATATTTAATTTTGATTTTTGCCTAAATTTTGGCCTTGTGTCTTGCCATGTGACGATCTATGATTCACTCATGAATCCACCTTTTGCCACCTAGGACGACACCTCATTTGTCAGCCACGTGTCCACCACATCATCGTCACCTCACTCGAACTCGCTAGCCGGATTGCCACTCAAACCCGCCACATCACCTTTTGCCATTTCACGAAGGGTAACTGGTGTGCATCTTTGCTTCACGAAACAACACCAGCCATAGATCTTCATTGAACTTGCACGATCTTTAACATTTCACCATTTCGTGAAGGGTAACTGGCGAGCACCTTCGCTTCCCAAAACAACACCAGTCGTCGATTTGTTGTGAACCTGCTCACTTGTTAATTCATTCTTTCTCTGCAAAATTTTCCTACCTCAGGAACCGTGCACACATGGGATCCACCTGGTTTCCAGCTGGCCTCCTTCTTGTCACCTCGGGAGTCATGCACACACATGCATGGGGTCCACTTGGCGCCCAACCGAAACCTTCCATCAAAAGCCCTTAAGCTTTGACATTATAGATGAGTGTGTTCTTATATTTAAATATAAAAAATATCCACTCCCCAGCAAATGTGGGATAATGGCATTATGCCTAGAAATGTATTTTTTGAAAGTCTTACATGCAGGGAGGATTTACTCTCTTCTTTGGCACCTTGCCTGGGGGTTCTAATGGAAAATGCCTTACCCATAGCACACAAGGGAAGAAATTAGGCTTTATACCTTCCAATTTGCATCTGGTTCAGTTTCAATTGGCCATTCCTAGCTCCACTCCACGCAGGAAGGGGGAAATCGGTTTACACCTTGCAATTGCATTGGTTGGAGCTTTCAAAATATTTTTCATCACCACAGGAGCTGCACCTTCACACCGAGCAGGGAGGATTGCTGCCAAGGGCTATGGACTTTGGCAGAGCACCTGCCAATTACCTTTGCTTGAAGTTTTAAAATGCCCCTTTCATATACCATGCCTTTGTGCAGGGAGAATGCTAGAGAAGTCATGAACTTTGGTTTTACGCCTGCCAATTGAAATTGCTTGTATTTGTAGAAATTTCCATTGCCTTTTCTAGTTCAACTGCCACGTTGGGGACTATACTAGTCTACACCAGCCAATTTGCATTTTGCAGAAGGTTTAATACCATCGATTGGATTTGCTAGATGTTTTCTCTGCCATTTCCATCATCCACAACATAACGGGGGTTTAGCTTTACACTAGCCAATGCATAGCTTTAACATTTCTTTTGCCTTTACCCATACCACAACATGTGAGGGAGGAGGATGACAGGTTTACACTTGTCAATGGCATTTGCCTGGAGGACTATTTTCAGTGGCTGCTATCCATACGCCATGCAAGGAGGAGATTGGCTTTAACCTGGAGTTTCAATGCATTTGTTATTTGCATCATCGTAGGAGGAGCCAGCAAGGGTCACAAATTTAGCAATACACCTGCCCTTTGCATTTTCATTAAATTTTACTGTCTAGTATACAACAAATGGTTAGCATTGGTAAAGAAAATGTAGGAATATTCATTCCTTGTTTGGTAGACTACAAGAAAAAGCAACATTCCATTCGAGGCACATGTAGAGGTACTTCTATTTGGAAGCAAAGTTGTCCCTCGAATCAACTATCAAAGTTTAGATGCAAACATGTTCCTCATTCACGCGGTTTCATAGTTCACACTCCAATTTACCATTGTTTCCACCAATCGCCATAAAATTAATGCACGGGCATGAGTCAGGTCGGGCCCCAAAGTGGGTCCGACTAAATTTTTTTTGTTTTCATGCAACTGACCATCAAAAAGCCTCAGAAACCTTGAACATGCCTATGGAATCGATCGACACCATTTTTTGATCATTAAACGGAGTTTTGCAACTTTCAAGCACTTGCGCCACATTTTTGCATTTAATCGCAAAGATGTAATTTTCAAACTGGTCAAAACATCTTTCTAGACTTCGCCAACTGACAAGTGTGTAGTCCAATATACATATATTAACTCCGCCAAGACATTTCTCAAGATGAATCCCAAGTGAAGAAATATTATTGGTCAAATATGACCAACTGGCTTTGTCAGCACTGCGAACCTAATAAAGTCAATGCGTAGGGAACTCATGATGCCTTTCTTAAAAATATCAAACGATCTATGTAGACCCTCAAGTCTGAGGCATAGATACCTTGAAGTACAGATCAAAACTTAGAATTCTCTATTTGACTAGGAAGATGATAGGGCACAAATAGTGTTCTCATAAAAATAGCCACTTTAACTGATGTAGCAATGAAAATACAGGACACTGAATAAGGTGGCTCAAGAAACCCTTTTGAAAACTGATCAAATGGATTGGTAGGAGCTTGAAAATTGAAACATAGCTTGCCTTTTATACCAGAAATAGCCCGGATAAAACACTCTAACATGACATTCACCGGGGCATCTTTTACAAATGTGCAAAGCGAGGTTATGACTAGCTCCTGAAACAGGGACTTATGCAAACAATACAAACTGCAAACAGATTGAGCTTGCCAAACTAAGCAAATGGATTCACAGGGACTTGAAATTTGGTATGTGGACTCACTTTTATGCATAGAATTTAGTGCACTTTGAATTTGACCATGACAATCAACATGATAAAAGTTATAGGAGCTCAAAGTAGGCTACTTAATAAAATCTGCATTTGCACCTAACATGGACTTTCAGCTCACCCCTTGAAATGGGTACCTGATAAATTGATCAGAACTGAATTCTGAGAGTTACAAAATAATTCATAGGCCAAATGAAAGGTGTGGGACATATTTCAAATCTTTACCTCTTGATGATTAGCTGGCTCCATTTTACATGCCCTACAAAGTAGGCCTATCTGAATGAGATTAGGTGGTCAATTGAAAGTGTAGATGCAAAATTTTGAAATGGGCCTCTCAAATTACTCAAATTTAATGAGTCCCAACAATTAATTCTTTTCCTTTTCTGGTTGGTGCAATAGATGCTCTAAAAGCTGACTCAGTCTTCTGAACACTGCCATCATAGCTATTCAACTCATATGTAGTCAACTTTGCAATGATAGATTCTAAGGATACCTTGGTTTTTTCAATAGACCTTAGTTCATGAGTAGCAAAAAATCTACTTGCATAGACTGGTAACAATGATCTCAAAACTTTACTGACAACGGCGGCATCATCAATTGTTCCACCAATGCTCTTGATATCTCCAACAACAGTCTTGATCCTTATGCCATATTGTTGAATGGTTTCACCTTCAACCATCCTCATATTTTCAAATTTTCCTCTAAGGCTCTCTTCCTTAGCTTGCTTGACATGCTCATCACCACCATAAATATTTTCCAATGTGTCCCATACATCCTTAGGAGTGTCCTTATCTTGTACATCAATGAACTCAATATCAGACAAACTGCTAATAAGAGCTTCCATAACTTGCCCATTTTCTTGAATTTCTCTTTTCTGATCATCGGTTAAAGTGCCAATTGGGATTACATAGACATTTTCAACATAGCTCCAGTGTCGAGCACCCAAACTCTTGATATAGATCTTCATTTCGTCCTTCCATATTTTGAAGTTATCTCTATTGAACTTAGGACCTTCCCTCTTCATTAAGACAAGATCTTTTTCCTCAAGCGATTAAGCTTATATCACCAAGGACCTGGAGTTTCTCTGATACCAATTGATGAATAATGATGAACAATAAATACTCTAAATAGTACTGAGAGGGGGGGGGGGGGGTGTGAATCAACACATACAAAAACGTCTCCGCAACTTATCAAGTTAAAACAATGCTAATCGGTTATCTTCATTACTGAACTTAACCATGGTAATACCGGTTATAACATAGTAAGACTTCAGACAACATAAATAGGTAAAACTGAATACTTCAAATACATTCAATACTTGATAACTACTTCACCCATAAACATATGCATGTGGTATATCAGCAATACCATAACCATTAGCTTTGCATGCATAATCACTTAAACAAAGAATACTTAATCATCACATGAAAATGCACACCTCATGACACATATTTTTCATGTGGAAACCCAAATGGGAAAAATTACAGTGGGGATGAATGCCCACAAGCTTATTTTGAACTCTTTTGAAGCTC
This sequence comes from Cryptomeria japonica, assembly GCF_030272615.1. NCBI lineage: Eukaryota > Viridiplantae > Streptophyta > Pinopsida > Cupressales > Cupressaceae > Cryptomeria > Cryptomeria japonica. The sequence goes on along the minus strand of NC_081406.1, from coordinate 122,873,303 downwards.
ACTCTGTTAGGAGCCTAGTCCGGTTAAAGACTTTACAATAAGGTTCTGCTAGGGATGATCCTGTTAAAGATCACTCGGTTAAGGGATGGCTATATACCCTGTTAAAGGTTACCTTGCTAGAGGATTTAAAGAACTCAATGAACTTGAGTCACCTGGTTAGAGGATTTACAGTAAGCCTATTAAAGCTACCCGACAAAGGGATTTTCCTTCTGTTGAAATGGTTAGAAGACAACAGGTAAAATTCTGATATGATAACATCACTATATGCTAACACAAATCATTTTCAGTTCCTCTACTCTACAATCACACTTTTTTGTTTTCTCTCACTGGTCTGGCAAGTATCTCATCACTTGGATACATACACAACTTTTCCAACACCTTGCAATAACAAACATCTTCGACCTTATAGACAACAATTAGGTTGGTAGCATAAAACCTAAACCCTAAGCATTTAGGTTTACAATTACAGGCAGTCCAATCTTGACCATCCAAACACTTTTCATAGAATGAAACAATCTCAGATAGATCACAAGTCATTCTGCATCATCCATTATTCACTGTACATAGAAATCAGTAACCCATCACTCTTTCTTCTCATACCACTAAGAAGAATGTTCATTCCCAAGGTAGACATTTGATGCAGTCGATCTTCACATGCAAGATCCTCAAGGAAATCCTTCACGTGCACAAAAATGACATGGCATCTTGATCTCATCCTCATTTCTTACCTAACTTATCACAGAATATTATCAGTTGCATTGCACAAGCTAGATTGCTAAACCAGAAACCCCAGAGCTGAGACTACCAACTGGTAGTCACATTTAGTGAAACCCTGACACCAGTTCACTACATCTCTTCATACCGGTTCTTCAACTTGATCATCAATAACAATAGCTTCCAATCTTCATACTGGTTGACCTATACTTATTGAAATAAATGACAACATACATTATCTTATCATCATGTGCCAACATACTGGTTCATCAAATGCCAACAAATGTCAATTTGTTTCAAGCCATGGTGGCCCATATGAAACACCACATAACTTATCCTTCTCAGAACATGATGATGTCTTGTTAAGTCATCCACACAACACCTCGCTCCATATTGAAGTCCTAGTCTATAAACATCAGGTGAAATGAGTATTAATAGATGGAAGAGTTGGTCTCAATATATCTACCTTAAAACTTATCTGTGCATTGGGCTTCTCTGAACAAGCTATTGGTCCTAAAAAGAAGATCACGATCAAAGCCTATGATGATGAAGAAAGGTCATTTAAAAGAACAGTGGTAATACCCAGCCAGGTAGGACCCATGCAAAGAGACACATTGTGCCAAGTCTTAGACATAGACTTGATATAGAACATACTCTTGGGTCATCCTTGAATCCATGAAATGCAACAGTACCTTCCACATACCATCAATGTCTCAAGTTCCCCTACAATGGCAAAGAAATTTGAATATCTGCATATACTAACCCCTTTCAATACTACAATTCTAAGGGGGAAACTCAAAATGTCCTTATTCCACTCAACATGGAGGCCCAAGCTTCCTTGTCATCCAACCATCAAGAAAAACTCAAGTCATTGTCCATAAAATTTGAGCAAAAGATGAAGATAAAGGACCAAGGCATGGGGGAGTACTCTTTTGAACCCCTGTGTCTATCTAAGTTGCCAACTTCACCAAAGTCTCATGGAAAACCTTCTACATGAAAACATCTGGTAGCACAACCCATCAAGAAGTTTGATGGTAAATTTATCCAAATAGGCACATTGGCTGGAGAAACATATGACAAAGACATCCTTGGTTGGATTTCCAAGTATGAAAAAGAAATCAGAGCTGCTACCCTAGAAGTAGTAATTCCCACATAATAGTATGGGAAAGGGTTCGGAATCATGCAATGCATGGGATACAATGGAAAAGGTCCTATTGGCAAGCATCGAGAAGGCATCATAGAACCCATACAACCCCATTCACAATTTGCCAAAGACAAATCAGGACTTGGGTATGGCCAGCATGTTCCACCTATGCAAAAGAAAGATTCACATAGAAATTCCCAATGGAAAGAAAAGGTGATGCATAATGAAGACTCATGGAAAGAAGTGCTACACCATGCACTAGAAAAGACAAGAAGAGAACAAAAGCATGTCGAAAATGAGAGACAACAAGAAGAGCTCGCTATCCAAAGGGAGGAAGCCTCATATAAGAAAGACATCATGTACAAGAACTTGATCAAACCGAGTCTGAACCACAACTCAAGGAGCTTGCTCCTCACATAAGGGAAATGGTGTATGAACAGATCCAAAGAGTAAAATCAAGCACAAATCCTAAATCAGAATAGGCTACCCAACTTGTATCAATTATCCGTATTCTTTTCTCACCATACGACATACCTGTCTGATTCAGTGAGGTAACCTGGGACAATGATTCTGAAATAAATTCCAATGAGTATGAGTGGGATACTTGTTCTCATATTACTAAGGATATTGAGGTGGATACAATCCACGCATACACACCCATTCCTTATGAGGAACAAGGCTTGAGCTGTAGATCATTTTAATTCATACCACAACATATCTATGAGGCTAGTGAGAGCAAAAAAATTCAATATGAGAGAGGCAATGTCAATGAGAGTACCATCAAAAACCTTGAGACTGTTATAAACCTTACCCATGCAACAGATAACTATGACAATATCTTTATCATGACCCTCATAGTGGCTGATCTTGACCCGCCAAAAGACTCCCTACCTCTCATCTATCCTGACCTAATAAATTGGGAAGAACCTAAACATGATCTACCTATATTCCAAAATGATGAGTCCATTGTTCAATACCTCTACTCTATTAACCCAAAAACTTGCTTCACCAATGAATCACATAACGATATCTACAATTAGGGGAGTGGCAAGTCTCCCAGTCGCAAAAAGAACAAAATCGATTATCGATCTAATTGGGAATACTATTTAATGACAGTGTTAGATTGCAAAAATTTAAAAACAAAGGATGCATCTAATGGTGAAAACCTCTTTGAGGCACCTAAGGATGGGATACTTGACACTCTTCCTAAACACTACCAGGAGAGGTCACCAATTTTGATTGAGCCAACTCAATCAATAAATATCGGCATTGAAGCACCAACCAAAACCATACATCTGGCAAAATCACTCACAGAAAAGGAAAAACCACAAAATTCCAAGATCCTATAGATTGATGTTCTCCTGCACCAATAACATTGTCGAGTATGAAGCCCTAGTCACTGGTATCAAAATAGTTAGGGAATAGAGAATCACAAAATTGAAAGTCTGTGGAGACTCTCAATTAATCATCAATCATGTCAACGATGATTATCAAATAAAGGATGACAAGTTGATACCCTACAAGCGAATGGTGGATGATTTCAAGAAATATTTTATGGACATCACCTTTGAACAAATTTCAAGGTTGGACAACAAAGCTGTTGATGCAATGGCCACTACCGCCTCGCTCTTATAAATCCCAGATAAATAGAGTCATTATGAATTCCTGGTGGAATAATTATTTTCCCCAGCCTATAACAATTCAGAATCCCAAGTTATCTGTGCCCTAACTGGTTATGATTTTCCGCTATACGGGAAAATATATGCCTATCTCAAAGACAATACCCTCCCACCTGACCTATCTCACAACCAAAAAAAAGATTTTTCTGACAAGTATCTCGCTACACCTTAACCGCTGACACACTTTATTGTCGAGGTCTTGATGGTACTCTTCTTTGATGCCTCGATCACAATGAATTTGACTCCGCCTTACATGAGCTTCATGAAGCTATTTGTGGTATGCATTCAAGTGGTCCTACTCTTGCTAAAAAAATCCTAAGGATGGGATATTATTAGTCAATAATGGAGAGAGATTCCTATCAGTTTGCTAGGAAATGTCCTAAGTGCCAAATTCATGGCAACCTCATACATGCACCAACATAAGAGTTGCAACCATTCACTACATATTGGCTTTTCTGTCAATGGGGATTTGACCTAGTGGGAAAAATCCATCCTCCCTCATCAAATGGTATAAGTTTATCATCACGGCCACCGATTACTTCGCCAAATGGATTGAAGTAGTTGCATTAGCTACTGTGACTGGAGAGCAGATCTCATCCTTCATCTTAAATTACCTCATCTGTCGGTACGACATCCCTAACTCCATTATCATAGATAATGGAAGACCTTTTAAAAATCAATATGTTCAAGATCTTTGTGAGTGATTCCATATCCAACATCACTTTTCGACACCTTATTATCCACAAGGGAATGGTCAAGTAGAGGCCTCAAACAAAACAATTTTGAAAATCCTCAAAAAAACCGTGAATGAAGCTAGCAAAGATTGGCATGTGCAACTCAATCCTCCACTTTGGGCCTATAGAACAAGTATCCGCACACCTACAGGAGCTACACCATACTTACTGGTGTATGGATCATCAACTAGCTTACCTATTGAAGTAGAGATTCTGTCACTTCGGGTATCCTTGAAAGGCCTCATTCGGGATGAGGAATATCAAGTCAACGGGTTATAAGAGCTTGAGATACTAGATGAACATTGCCAATGTACCTTTGATTATCTCAAGGCATATTAGCCTACGGATGAGGAGCATATCAGTTGTCAAATTTAGAAGGGGATGTTCTTGATGAACCAACCAACAAAATCTATTTGAAGAAGTTGTACACTTGAGTCATCCAATGCATGGATCAAGCAAAAAAGCAAAAAATAAAAAAAAATGTATCAAAAAATCATCACTAGGGTGAAAACCTGGTAAACAGGCACGTGCAATAAAATACTCATCATATCTATCTATTCTGAGACCATAGCCACTGCAAAACACTCCCACTAATGCTTATCAATCTTGGACATACTTAGCGTAGTCACTTTCCCTGATTATCTGAATCACTTATCCAACTCATATCCCATCATGGCTTGGTGATCAGTGTACATATCCATATCAAAGTAGTTTCGACAACGAGGGGAAAAATCTTGACTTTGTTGGAGGCATTTCACATATAACACATGGATATCACAAGCTCTCCTCGATGGACCTATATCAACACATGAGCACTCAATCAATCTCTTGCATTTAACATATTTTGTTGCGCATTTGACTGTCTCTGTTGCGCATACAACATAGTATGTCATGAATTTGTCATATTTTCTCATGCATTTAACATATTCTGTTGCACATTCGACTATCTATGTTGCGCATGCAACAATTCTTTTAGCACATATGACCTTTGTTTTTGCACATATAAAACAAAGAAGGAAAATTGTAACTTGGTTTGAGATTAGGCTTGTGTAAGCCCACCAAGGGACGTTGTTTTTCACTAACTTTGATTTTGCATGTTTTCCTAATAGTTTCTTATAGATTTGGAGTTAGAATAAATTTTCTTTTTCTTTTTTTGCTTTCTTTCAAAGTTAGCTTAAAAAGAATTCACTTTCTTTAATAAAAAGAATCTCATTTTATTTTGGGCTTAAAATGAATCAAATTTTCTTTTGGGTTTAAAAAGAATCCCATTGCAAGGTAAAAAGAACAACAAAATTATACTTTTGCTTTCTTGCAAGTTAGGGCGGACACTTTAAATTTGGGCTTAAAAAGAACAACAACAAATTTCGATTTCTTGCAAAGGGATAAAAAGAACAATCCATTCATTATTGCAAATTAAAAGAACAAGCCACAACTTTTGAATTTACCAAGCAATTTACTTTCAAGCAAAACGTGCTTTCATTTTTGTTGACCAGGATTTTCATTCTCCTAGTTACAAAATCATTTCTATAAGGGATTAAAAAGAACACCATGATTGGTTGGAGCAACATCTCCAATTAGGATTTAGCAAATAATTGCTTTGGAAGGATAAAAATAACATTGTTTGCCTTGTCTCGAAAGTGGTAGGTATATGCTCTCGCCTTAATTAGGTGACCAAAAAACCAAACCACTCTTTTATGCTTTCTTTTACTTCATGCAATTAATTCCTTTAGAGGGTCTACCTTCCTGAAGCCTTGAGGGGACTAGTGAGAAGGGTACGACCCAAGTGGGAAACAAATTTATTGCCAAGTATTCCAACCCACTATAATCAAATGTGGAGGTTGATGAAAATCCCCTCCAATAATTTTGGTCATTGATTAGCCTTCCCTCAGTATCTTTAAGATATTTGAAGATTTTGTTCTAAACGTTGGGAAGCCTCCCGAGGGAGTTTATCACTGAAGACTGAATAGAAGCCTGATTACGAACCTTAGCATTAGAAAATTTGAACTAAGTTAGTTGCCATACATTGGCAATATCATAGTGCAAGGGTGGGGAAGAATCTGCCCCCAAGATAACTACCCAATTGTGAAGCAATTCACTTTGGTTTAATTTCTACCAAAAGGCAAAAAAATAGTCACCCTCTAGGGGGTGACAAGGCTGTTTGAGCTGATGGAGTATCGAGACTAGTGCGCTATGATATTGTTGATGACCCTTGAATAAAGTGTCTATTTCATGTGTCTTTTATTGTAAATCAAACCAATGAAAACATCTGGGATTTGAAAACATCCTCACAAAAATATACACTCAATGTTTAGCATATGGATGACCACTTTTTTTTTATGTGTGCTATGTCTTCTTGCCATGAATATTAAAACTATTGGCAAATGCACACTCCAATGAGATATTGTAGGTGATTAAAGGTTTTGTCATTGATGGCAACCTTACAATCCTATGACACTGACAAGACAATTTACCAGCACCAGCAAAGACAGACTCTACACCAGCATAGAGACCACCGGCAGTAAAAGGAAGCATACCAGTACAGAAGCCAACAAGAATTTTGTTTGTAATATATTTTGTTAATTATTGTAAAATCATTGTAAGCCGACTTGGCAAGTTGTAAAATGACTCATATATATAAGAGATCATTGTAGAACATTTTGTAATAGATGAAAGGAAATATATAGGCAAAATAAGGCAGACCTATTATGCGAATTATAGGTTAAGGGTTTATGTATGAAGCAGAGCTGTAAACCAATACTAGATCTAGAATAGTAGATGATATTTTGAAGCAGTACAAGGTATTGGATTTATATAATCCTTTTTGTAAGTCAGTGAGACTTCCCATTTTGTAATTGAGCAATAAGCTCTAGGCACTTGGCCTTCCTGCATGTGCAGGCCCCTCTTGTAGCAGTAATATTCTCTTATTGGCCAATAAGTGAATATTGTGGGTCATAAATCCCACCGAGGTTTTTCCCACACTGGGTTTCCTCGTTAAACTACTATGTTATGGTGTGTTTTTCATGTGGTTGTTGTTATCTCTATTTATTGCATTATTTGTTGTTTACCGGTATACAGTATTGATATGCTTTACATGTTTTAAGTTAAGAAAATCTTCTAACTGGTTAGATATTGATTCACCCCCCCCCTCTCAGTATCTATGGGAATCCTAACAATTGGTATCAGAGCTTGGTCCTCTATTTTTAGAAGCCTAATAGCTTGAGGAATATCTTGACACCGGTAGAGATGGAAAACTTGATGAAGCAATTAGAAGGAGCTCTCTCAGACTATGATGTAGAAAAATTGAAAAATATCAAACTTGAAGATGATCTAAAAGCTGCACAGGATATTATTCAAGCACTTCAAGAAAATCTTACCATTACAAGAAAAAAGAGAAGAGAACTTTGTGAAAATATGCAAAATGAGAATGATGAAAAGGAAACTCTTAGTGATCTGATGAATAAGATGAAACAAGAAAACATGACAACAAAGAATGAGATGCAGGATATGACTATGAGATTTTGTAAAGAAATTAAAGATAGAAAGAAGAATGAAGAAGACTTGACTAGAAGACTAAATGATGCTGCAAATGAAAACACAAAACTTAGTTGTGACAATGATATGTTGAAGATAGATCTAATGCATGCACAGAATGACTCAATTGGACTCATGAGACAAAAAGGTATCTTGGAAGGAGAACTGGCTACTACAAATCAGAACAAAGAAAAATTCAAGAAAAGCTCAGAAGAACTTGGTGACTTGTTGAAGAATTAGAAACCTAATGGTGACACTAATGGTCTTGGCTTTGAAGTTGGTGAAAGATCCGGTACTGAAAACACACAGGATCAAGGCAAATCGGTAAGACAACTTACTGCTTATAAATTTAATGGCAAATGCTTTAACTGTAACAAGTATGGTCATAGAGAAAATCAATGTAGATCTAGAAATTATCAGAATACCAATACACCCACTGGTCAATGTTCAAAATGCAACAAAGTTGGTTACAACTCAGAGAATTGCAGAATGAATGTAAGATGTTATGTTTGTAGAAGATTTGGACACTTATCTAGTCAATGTAGAACACAAACCAGCATATGATATGGAAAAGCTATTCAGAAAAATAATGCGACTTGTTATGCCTATAACAAGATTAGACATATTGCAAAATTTTGTAGAAGCAAGTCCTCACCGGTAAATAACAAAGGTCCTAGTTTGAAAGGTAAAGAAAAGGTTGAAGAAGTAAAGCAGGAATTCTCAAAACAATGGATCAGGAAATCAAATCTAAATGGTGATAGGAATACTCCTCTACCGGTAGAATAGAGTAACACTCCACTGGTAGAAGAGAGTAACACTCCACCGATAGGAGACTCTTCATCTAACTAAAGAAAATTCCCTTGAGGGTTTAGCAATCAAATTTGAAACATGCTATTATTCCCTCAGTTGATGGTGAGAAGTTGAAATTACTTCTATACCGGCAGATAAGTTAAGTCATTGCTTAACCAACAAACATTAAATGTGGTGGTTGACAAAATTAACATTATAAATCAAGTGTTTTGGCTCCAATTTCATTTCACCGAGCATTCAAACCTTCGAGAGCATGAAAATTCCAAAGCAAAGGCATTCTGAGCAAAGAAGTGAAGCAATTCAACAAGCAATCATTCCTAAGGGAGATAAAGGTATTTATAATCATGGCTTCTTCATATGTTCCTGAATTCATAGAAAACCCTACTATAGTTGAAGTGATTAAATGCCCTAGCCCCATATTTCAGTTAGTTCCTGAGATTGCCAAGAAAGATGATAATGTTGGTGCTTTTTCTCAAATCCCCAAAGGAGTAGTTTTTGTTGAAGACCCTAGAATGTATATTCACTGTCACATAGAAGAATTAAGTGATGAGGAAATCAAGAACATGTATAAATTAGTAATCTGTGATGATTTCGGTAATGTTAAACCTGAGCACAAGATAGTAGAAACCCTAGATTTCACTGAAATTCTCAGTATTCTGGATTTTCCTAAGGATGTTATAAGGATAGTATTAAGCAGGGTACATGGTGCATTCTTCTGGTTAGGCTCAGTTCACAAAATCACTAAAGAGGTAGTAAAAGTTGTGACAGGGTTACCTTCCATCGGTAACAAGCCTGATAAGACAAAGAAGGTCTCAAATGACCTAGTGACTAACCTAACAAGTGCAACATCTGATAAGAGATCTCTAAGAGTAAATGATGTAACCGACATCAATGTCAGATTCATTAGCATGATTTTAGGCTACAAAAACACACATGCAAATAGGTTAAACTTAGTCTCTAGCCTATGCATAAAGAGTACTTATGACATGATTATTGAAAATGCAAAAATAGATGTGTGTGAATAGTTGAAAGATGAACTAATTGACAACTTGGAAAAGATAAAGAAAGAAAAAAAGGGGACATTTAGATTTGGAAACCTACTTGTTTGTTTAATGCTACACATAAAAAAACAAGTGTCTGGTATTGGTAACAAAAATCTTGGTTTTGACATACCAGTAGGCAAACAGTTGTCAGATTTACTAAACAAAATGGGAGAGAACAGAGAAAAGAACATAGATGAGTACTTTCAGGCATTGAAGACTCGGATGAAGACAAGAGTCAGACTATCACAAGAAATTGTAAATAAGTATAAGGATGAAATCTGTTTTGTTATTAAGAAGGATGAAATTTGGATGGAGGCAGTTATCCCAAGAACCATTTGGGTTACTAAAATGGGGTATGAAACTGATGATCACATAATTGAAACATATGCAAAATCCCTCCTAGAAGCACCTAAGGAACCTAAAGAAGAGGTATTTGGCAGTGCTGAGACTATTGAAAACCAAATTCAATCAAAGAAAAGGGTTAAGAAGGTTGAAGCAATAGTTAGAAGAGGATCTAGGCAAGCAAAAGCTATTAAGGATGATGTACTCAAACAAAGTGGTATTACTAAAGATGAGTTAGAAACAATTCAACCAGAAACTCACCTTTCACTAGTTGGAAATTCTTCAGAAAGTGATATACCAGCTGAATTTAAAAGAGTTGTGAGAAAAAGGAAACCTTCACCGATATCTACACCTTCTCCTGGAAGAACCAGATAGAAACAACAAGCAGTAAGGCCCACAGCTAGGAAATTGACTCCAAAGAAGAAGTTAACACCCAAGAAGAAGACTCAACAAACCATTGCTCCAATTAACAAATTTCTAAATGAAATAATAGAGGATGGAAAGCTAAAAAGTATCAATAAATTGTATGATTCATTATCAACTAATGAAAAAGAAAAAGTTGAAAACAGTGTAATCCTACACTTGTATATTTACAAGAAATTTTTCATGCAAGTTGTCGATGAATTACTAGCAGAACTATTCAAAAGACTTGAAGCTAGAAGGCAAGTTGTTGTAGAGCTTGATAAGAAAATAAAAATTGAAAAACTTCTTGTTGTATATCCAGTCAACTCACCAAATGAGATAGATAAACTGATCTCAGAGGCTAACCGGTCAGTATTTTCAACTACACACTGACATGTAGCACTTATGGTTGGTAGAGTGAATGAGGTTGCAAAGGAAACAACTAATGCATGGGACATATTCCTTGTAGAGAAGGAAAAGCAGGAAGAATATAGAAACCCTAAACCCATCAAAGTATACCAAAAGGATAAGGATAAGGGAAAAGGCAAGGTTGGTGGACCACCTAGCATAAAAATAACAGATAATCTATCCCCACCACCTCTTGATACTCCACCGGTAGTTACCACAGACAATCAACCTGCTAATGAGAGTATGGACATACCACAAGAGGACACAAATCCCAATTCTGAGGTGTTATATATAGTGAATGTTGACACTTAGAAAGTCAATATTGTGGTAGATAAGGATTCAATAGGAAAAATAGATGTGGAAAATAAGAAACCGGTAACTGATAGCTCGGAAGGTAAACCGACAGGCGACAACACTGAGAAACAGGCGGAGGAACAGACTCCTTCACAAGAACAGGTTCATACAGAGATAGTGCCATTGGCAATAGCTGAGCAATCCAAACCTTTGCTTAAACAAATGGAAACACAAACTAACCTATCAGAGGTCACCACAAGAAAGGAAATTGCTCCCACTGGTATACAGATTGTTGGTTCTTCCACTACAGATTTCAAATCAACAAATGTAACAGAAGTTCTTCTGGATTCCATCAAGAAGATAACATAGTGTAGCTCACAAGCATACAAGGCAATTGATGACACAATTCCAATTTTGAAAATGATAGCACCTAAGTGTAATATAGATAACAAAGATTCTTTAAGTCAACTTGACACTTTGTCTAAGTATATTACTGACAACACTGTGATAGTTGAACAAATAAAAGAGGAAGCATTCAAGGAGAGACTAGAGAAAGAAAAACACAAATTCTTTGAGGAGGAAATAAAGAAGTGTACAAGAAAATTTGACACTCTTTTACCAGAACTGTGTAGTACACTGAAGGAACTTAAAACTTTGTACAAGGATACATGTAAAACTAACTTTTTGACAATAGATATAGACAAGAAAATTAGCAAGGTACAGGAGGAAATGAATCAACTAGCTGATAACTTCATTAATTCATCTGATTCATTATCATTTTTTGAGCAGAAAATAATAGGTTTTGAGGAAGAACTACTAAAGTTGGAAAGAGAGAAGGAAAGAATAAAAGGAAAGGCTAAAGATCTACAATGGAGACTTAGTCCAAAATTGGATTACCTCACCTCCTTAAGAAAAGAAATATCTGATGCTTTGATTCAAGGACAGAAAACACCAGCAGAGCAAATGCAACACCTCACCGGTACAGCTCAGAGGATTGAGGCCACAATAAAAGACAACAAAAAGTTCATTGAGAGCCTGAATCTACTTTTGGCAGATCTTTTTCAGATTGTAACCAACTGGTAACAAGGATGAAACAGGAAACCACACTCAATTGACACTTTGACAACCTTTGTCATTGATGCCAAAGGGGGAGTAGTGGAATGAGAAAAATAAGAAAAATAACCAGCAAATGACTCATCAGCTCAGGGGGAGCACATATTCTTTTGTTACACAAATTTTTGGTTAGACAATTCCAGCAGACTCTTTTGGATAACAATTTTTGGATTTTTCTCATGAGTGTTGCCATCAATGCCAAAGGGGGAGATTGTTGGCAAATGCACACTCCAATGAGATATTGCAAGTGATTGAAGGTTTTGTCATTGCTGACAACCTTACAATCCTATGACACCAGCAAGACAATTTACTGGCACCGGCAAAGATAGACTATACACTGGCATAGAGACCATCGGCAGTAAAAGGAAGCATACCGGTACAGAAGCCGACAAGAATTTTGTTTGTAATATATTTTGTTAATTATTGTAAAATCATTGTAAGCCAACTTGGCAAGTTGTAAAATGACTCATATATAAGAGATCATTGTAGAACATTTTGTAATAGATGAAAGGAAATATATAGGCAAAATAAGGTAGACCTATTATGCGAATTATAGGTTAAGGGTTTATGTATGAAGCAAAGCTATAAACTGGTACTGGATCTGGCATAGTAGATGCAATTTTGAAGTAGTACAAGACATTGGATTTATATAATCCTTTTTGTATGTTAGTGAGACTTCCCATTTTGTAATTGAGCAGTGAGCTCTAGGCACTTGGCCTTCCTACATGTGCAGGCCCCTCTTGTATCAGTAATATTCTCTTATTGGCCAGTAAGTGAATATTGTGGGTCACAAATCCCACCAAGGTTTTTCACACACTGGGTTTCCTTGTTAAACTATTGTGTTATGGTGTATTTTTCATGTGGTTGCTGTTATCTCTGTTTATTGCATTATTTCTTGTTTACTGGTATACAGTATTGATATGCTTTACATGTTTTAAGTTAAGAAAATCTTCTAACCAGTTAGATACTAATTCACCCCCCCTCTCAGTATCTGTGGGAATCCTAGCAAAAACATCTTGTAAGTTACAAATCAACCAATACAATAATGGATTCAAAACAAAGAGCAAAGAGAAACTTTAGAGAGGAGAATTTCCAAGTCCGACTAAGCACCTTTGGAAAGGGGTATCTGATCTTCAACTATCTTAATATAATATTTCATCCAACAAGATTAAGGAGTATCAAAACGAGTGATCAAAGGCTCAACCATCCAACAAATTTCATCAAAAAAAAAAACCTAGTTAGGTTCTCAAGTTGTCAAATTAAGTTTCTACATCGTGAAACTTGACTCATATCATTTGACACACTTTGTCATAAGAGCAAATCAATTAAACCTTTACTTGACAAGTAAGCTTGAGTATTAGAAACAAAGTATCCATATCAAACATTAGCATCAACATTGATCATTTTGTATGACCACTCCCTATATTTTGAGAAGAAGAAGTCTTCATCAAAATACTAAGTTGAAGAAGAGACAACCTAGTCCTAAGGTCCTTGCCAAAAGGAGTAAATTTTTCTACATCAACCATCAACTCTTTATATCACATCATGTTTTCTTACATCATATGCGGTTGTATATCCAAGGATAAACCAATGAATTTGACAAGGAACCTTTGAGAACTAGGGTTTACATTCAGAAAGCAACATTGAATCAATGCCTTAATAGTGGAGGAAGGATTAATCCCACCTTGTTTCCAAAAATTCATGTCACTTACCATGAAGATTGACTCGAGCCACCAACTCCACCAAGAACTTGAATAGAAGAAGAATAATTTAGTACTATAGAGGTATATTGATGCACATTGTCACTCGATGTCAGATAAATAAAGGAAAGGATCCACAACCAAAATCAAGTACACAACAAATGGAGTCCAATCCTTTTGATGAATATGTGAATGTGGGGAAAATAGAGATCATTGAAGATCTTCTCAAACAATTTCATGAGAGTTCCTCTTTCCAAAAACTCATGGAAAGGCTTATAGAATCAGATAAGCAAAAGTATTTCCTCATGCTAATTAGTAAAGGGGTTAAGATTCCTGCAGATTTTGACATAGAAAATTTAAGGAATAATGATGAGAGAGTCTGATGAACAAAGACAAGGACCTATACTTACAATACCCAAAATCAAGAGCATTTGAGAGAGGAAGACATAATTGATCAAGACAACACATGCAACCAAGAAAAAACCCATGATCTATTGGGAATTGACACTCTATTGGTTAGGTTTCACTATGTTGTCATTGATGGCAACATGATTTTGGATTCTAGCTTCATATGGTATACCAACAGGCACTTCACAAACTCTACACCAACACTGACACTGACACTGACACTGACATGATAGAATATTTCTTTGGTCACCGATAATGTAGGCTGACATGGTATAGTATGTTGGTATTTTGGTATGGTTTTGTCATTGATGTCAACACCTGCTAAATTCACCTACTTTGGAGATCCAACAACATTCATTGGCAATCAATAAACTATGCAAATAGTTACCGGTATATGGTTAACCGGCAAGATATAATGTTCACCGATACTTGCATTGACATGGAAGTCACCTGGTAATGTCGAAGACATCATGTGGACAATTTACTTTGAAGTAATAATCATTGGTATGTTCTTATTTGCATATTTGCTTTTACCGACAAATAGGTCCAGGTTATCTAGGGTTACACCGGTAGGTTTATCTTTTCCAGATTAGCATGGAACGCTATGGAAATGATTTATTATTGTTGTAAATGCATTAAGCTGACATGTTCAATCGGTTATTGCATCGGATATTGTATTATTTGTAAAATGTTTTTATTATAATATCTTGTAGAGCCAACCTACTAAAATTGGTCTTAGGGTATGGTATAAATGTAAGATCTTATTTGTAAGATCAAGTGTGGAATGTGAAAAAGATTTAAGGAAGGATATATGCGAGATCGAGTAGAGATATACAGTGCGAAGACATCATTTGAAGGTGAAGTTATGTTTTTGTAGAAGCATATCAACATTACACTAGTACTGAATCTAGCATATAAAGACACTATTTTGTGCAGTACATTCTCATTGGATTTAACCATCCAACTGTAGTCAGTGTGACTCCCATCTATGATTGAGCAGTGAGCTCTAGGCTATTGGCCTTTCTGCATGTGTAGACCCCTCTTTGTACACTTACTATCTGCTGTAGTATCATCTGATTGTGGGTAAGGTTTCCCACCGTGGTTTTTCCCCTTACAGGGTTTCCACGTACAAATATTTGTGTCATGTGTTGTGGATGACTTTATGTTTATGTTTCATGCATTAATTCTTACCAGTATAAGCAATTTTCTGTTAACACTGTTTACCGACATACTTAACTATCTTATTGGTACTAAGCATGAAGTTGGTTAATAAGATTTTGGTCTGAATTTATTGGACAACTGATTCACCCCCCCCCCCCTCTCAGTTGTCCCCGGGACCTATTCTTTGGTCACTGACAATGTAGGCCGACATGGTATGGTAAAGGACATCGATATTGGAGGCCAACACACCTTCGATCCGACATTGGCAACTTGTTTTAATGTTTATTCATTTATGTTATATGACTGACATGTAATCTAATATTGTATATATCCTTGTAAGATGACATAAGGCATAAATTTGTATAGGGTATATAGGGGAGATTGACTAGATCATTTTAGATATAGTATGGTATGTATTGAATGGATCATGATGTGAATGTAATGTGAAATATATCTGAGAGACTATGTGTGTGAGGAATTCATTGTAAGGGTTATTTCAGTACAGAGGTTTAGATTTTCAACTGGAACAAATAGAGCTTAAACCGAAACTGTATTCTAGCATAAAATATGTTATCTTAGTAGTTCACACTTCACCAAATTGTTGTCTAGAATTTTATGTAGTTAGTGAGGCTCCTATTGTGATTGCGAAGTGTGCTCTAGGCTGTACGCCTTCTTGCAAGTGTAGGCCCATCATATATTGTAATATCTCTTCATATGGCCAATGAATTGATATTGTGGGTCACAAATCCCAGTGTGGTTTTTCCTCATTGAGGTTTTCCACATATAAATCTATGTTATGGTTCTCATTTATGTGTTTGATTTATTGTTTGCATTACTTATTTCAATTTTGTTTATATCGGTATATTGGTTGGTGTATGAATGTTTTGTTAAGATTAAAATCTATTATTCCAGTATAACACTGATTCACCCCCCCTCTCAGTGTTTTTGGTTTCCAACAATTGGTATCAAAGCCTTGTGCCCCGGAGGAAGTTTAATAGCTTAAGGAAGATCCTAAAACCAAAATAATTGAATATGGCTTTGGAGAAGTAGCTTGATATGACACTTGAAGATTATGATGCTGAAAGATTGAAGAACTTAAAGCTACAAGATGAGTTGAATTATACTAAGGAATTCATTCTTGTCCTACAAGAGAGGCTATCATCTGTTCAAGCTAGGAGGAAGGAACTTTTGTAAAATCAGGATGATGAAGAGAAAATTTCACTTAAGGAACAATGTCAAAAATTGAGTCAGGAGAACATGGTTATGAAGAATGAGATGTAGGCTATGACTATGAGGACGTCTAAGGAGATTGAGGATAGAAAGAAAAAGGAAGAAAATCTTGTTGTATCCCTAAAGAACAAATTTGAAGAATGTGTTAGGTTGGTTCATGAAAATGATATGTTGAGAACTAATTTGGTATAATCCCAGAGCAATGAGCAAGAGATTGAGAGAAAAATGATAATACTAAGAGACGACTTAACTACTGCAAGTGAGTATAAAGAAAAATTCAAGATCAGCTCAACACAACTTGATGAGTTACTAAAGAGACAAAGGCAGATTGGAGATTCTAGTGGACTTGGATTTGAGAAAGGACATAGTTTCAGTACTGCTAATGAAGATCAAAACCATAAGGCACAGGTAAGACAATTCAATGCTTATAAATTCAATGGTAGATGTTTTGTTTGCAATAGATTTGGACAGATGGCTAGGAAATGTAGATACAAAGCAAATCAGAACCCTGATTCTACTCCCGGTAAATATTCTAAATGCAATAAAATTGGTCATAAGACAAAAGAATGAAAAATAAATGTAAAATGCTATGCTTGTGGAAAATTTGGACATATGGCTAATTAGTGCAGTTTAGGCAATTTCACCAGTTTTAGCAAAGCAATTCAAAAGAACAATGTTACATGTTATGCATGTAATGAAATTGGACATATTGCTAAGTTCTGTAGAAGAAGAAATTCACCAGTTGGCAATGGAGGATCAAATGAAAAAGGATAAGAGAAGGTTAGTGAAATCTGGCATGATCATACTGAGAGATGGGTTAGGAAGACTGAAGAGCAATAATCAGATGGGAATAGCTTGGTTACCTATCCTGCAGATGAGGCTGCTCTTGCACCAGCACTGAGCTCATCTGGTAACTAAGACAGATGCCTTAGGGGTAGGCAAAATTTCATGAAAGATGATGCATATGCCCCTGGAGGAGATTCTGGAAGATGTTCCAGATATTGGAGAGGATTATATAGCATTGATATGTTCAGAGTGAGATTCAGTATCTTTCATTGGTAGCCATTTATGTTGATAGAGGATTAGGGTTTTCTCGATGGATAAAAGGTCAAATACACTTAATTATTATTCACCCTACATTCAGAGAGAGATTCAGAACAACTTAGTGCGATCAGAGGCTATTCAGAGGCAATCAAATTTCTTCTTGAGCAATCACACCAACATCTCAAAGAATTTGTTGGAATTTTTCACCAACAACAATCTAAAGGTATTTTTCTTGAATGATGGAAGCGGGATCATATTTTGTTCCTATTTTTGTTGTAAATCCAACTTTTGTAGAGGTTAAGGACCACCCCAGGCCAATTTTCAAATGGTATCCACATGTGGCTACCAAGGAAGATTCAGTTGGAGTGTTTTCTCGCGTTCTAGAGGGAGTGGTATATGTGGAAGATGTTAGGGCCTATATTAATTGTCATATAGAGGACTTAGGCACTTCAAAGATCAAGAGGATGTATATGAATGAACTCATGGGAGAATCTGGTAAAATCAAACCAACATATCAACACATCGAAGATCTAGGGTTCACTGATATTATGGATATTCCAAAGTTCAAGGATGAGATAGTCAGATATGTGCTAAGAAAAGTACATGGAGAATTCATATGGCTGGACAGACCCTATAAAATTACTAAAGAATCCATTTAGGCAATTACTGGTTTGCCATCGGTAGGGCAACATTCGGATAAGAAAGTGTCAAACAAATTTGTGAGGAAGATCATTGACGCTACATCGGACAAGAGATCGATGAAGGTGAGCACTATCACTGACACCAACATCAAATTTGGAAGCATGGTTATAGGCTACAAGGTAACTTAGTCTAATCGACTGAATTCAGTTTCTAGTTCATGTATTTTGGCTGCATATAAGATGATGAGGGATAATATCAAGTTAGATCTTTGTGGCTAGATGCTTGAAGAGCTATTGATCAATTTAGGGAAGATCAAAGGTGAGAAGAAGGGCACCTTCCAGTATGAAAATCTATTGGTTTTCTTAATGTCATAATTTTTGAATGATACTCTCGGTTCTGGAAGGAAGCAATGAGATTTTGACATCTTAGTAGGAAGATAGCTTAAACAATCAATTGCTGCATTGGGAAGTCTTAGAGATGATAAGGTATGCCCGGTCAGTTTAAAGCTTTTCAAAAATCTATAAGGTCTAGAATAAGAGTACTTGATCATATAGTAGAGAAATACTCTACCGACATATGTTTGACTCTCATGGAGGCAGTCAAGCCCCAAAAGATTTGGATAGAGGAAATGGGCTATGAGGTGGATGCATTAACTCTTGATGCATATGCAAAAATTCTACTTGATGCAGATATAGATGAAGTAGAGAATCCCTGTGGAACTGCACAACAAAAGACTCTTGAGGTTGAAATAGAGTTCAACTAAAAGAAAAGGGGAAAACAAGAAAATTTGTACAAGAGGTTTTAAAGGACATTAAGGCACTCATTGATGTTGTCCTGGAGAAAGGAAGAAAGAGGAAGGATCCGGTAGTTCACATTGAACTTATGACTACAGATTTAGAGTCTGAAGATGACACACCATTAGCTTTCAAAAGCGTTGTGATGAAGAAACTAGAAGAACCTAAAGTAGAAGCAAAGAAACAACTAGTTAGGAAGGTCACCATGAGTTACTGGCACAAAAGAAAGCACCCAAGTCTACATCAACAACTGCATCTAGTACTGTCAGAAGAAGGAAGAAGAGTGACATTGATTTGGCATTAGAGACTGGTAATGTGACTATTACACCACTTGTGACTTGTGCTGAAATTGTTGATGAAATAATTAAGGATGGGATGCTGAAAAATGTTAAGTTTTATTATGATACATTAGAAGTTGATGAACAGAGATAGGTAGAGGAAGCAATTATTCTATATTTAGATATTTATAAGAAAGCATTAATTGAGATAGAAAATCAAATACCGACAGAGCTATACAACATGTTAGATGCTAGAAGGTTATCTACAATGTAAGAAGACAAACACATTAAGATGCAAGAACTTTTAACTATATGTGTTGCTATAACTCTAGATGAGATGGAAAAAATAATTGAGGCTGCATATAGGAGGATATTTAATGGTAAACATAGAATAACTAGCTTGATGATAGGAAGGATGAATGAGATAATAAAGGAAACATAGAAGGTTTGGATTAAATTTTTGGGAGAGCATAGAGGATTCTTTACTTCACCAGAGACAAAGATAGAAATTGTAGATACACTGGTTGAAGGGAAAGGTAAAGGGATCATGGGTGCTTCACCCTTAGTTTTGAAGAATATCAAGACAATGGAAATTGAGCCACCGGTTAACACAAATGTACAGACAAATATAGAGACACTAGTTAATGCTGAGAACATTGTACATGATACTAACATTGAGGACAATTCTCCTCTGGATACTAATGTACAGGTTGAGGATACTGTTCCTAGAGGGGAACTGACAGTTGCATAGATGGCACCAAGTGGCGAAGCCACCGGTGCAAGTGAGGAGGTATTAAAGGATAAATCATTAGAGAAAATAGGGGAATTTGGTAGGGAATCAATTGCTGGCACATCATTATTGACAACTGACACTTCTCTAGTGGAAAAGAAAACCATCACAAAGATGAGTCCCAAAGAACTAATGATGATGGCTACTCAGAAACTGATGAAGGAGGGAACCATAGATTAAGGGATTATAGATCAATCCATAATTGTTTTGCATGGATTGGTCCTAGATTGTAAGATTGAAAATGAAGCGAGCCCTTCGAAAAAGCTTAAGGTAATAACTAAACACATATCAAAAGACTTTCAATCCTTACAATAGATCTCTAATTGACAAGCACTTGAAAACTTCACTTTGGCTAAGAGAGCCTCTTTTGATCAGATCATTGAGAGAGAAAAGAAAAAGATTGAGGAGAAGCTAATTTTGGTTGAAAATTCTTTAAAACAATTTACTAATATATACAGGGTATGTTGCAATACTGAGATACTTACAACAAATGTAGATGAAAAGATAAAAGACATACAGGAAAAGATTGCTAATATTGCTAACTCTTTTGATGGACTAATTTCACTAACAACATCTATTGATGGACAAATTTTGACTTTGGAGAACCAAATTTTTGCTCTTGAAAAGGAAAGAGATAAGATCATTTGGACAACCAAAAGTCTCAGAGGTTCAGTGAGTCCAAGATTGGATTCACTTGGTGTACATAAGAGGGAATGCATGGATATGCTGGGAAAGCCCACACTGATAGAAGTCACTAAGAAAGAATCACTTGCATATTTACTGAGTGGACTTGTATCTATCTTTGGCACATTCAAAACTAGCTGGGATACTTATATAGAGTTATTGGAGAAAGCTTACCCAGAAATATTGAAACTGTTCAAGCTTTGGTAAGACATTTTTGGAGGTATTCAGTGTACAATACTTATTCTTTGACATTTTTTTTTGGGAATTGATGTCAAAGGGGGAGTAGCATACATGTGAAAAAGGATGAAGGGTTGCATACATTAGGGGGAGTTACAGAGTTTTTGGACTTTTGAAGTATTGGAGCATTTTGCATATTCAGCGCAGGGGGAGAAGGGCAGGATGAAACCGACAGTTAAAACCATGACCATTTTTCACATGAGTGTTGCCATTATTGCCAAAGGGGGATATTGTTGGAAATGGACACTCTATTGGTTAGGTTTCACTATGTTGTCATTGATGGCAACATGATTTTGGGTTACGGCTTCATATGGTGTACCGACAGGCACTTCACAGACTCTACACCGACACCAGTACCGACACCGATAGGATAGAAGATTTCTTTGGTAACTAGCAATGCAAGCCGACATGGTATAGTAAAGGGCATAAGTATTGGAGGTCGACACACCTTGGATCAAGCATTGATAACTTGTTTTAATGTTTAATCATTTATGTTATATGGCCGACATGTAATCTGATATTGTATATATCCTTGTAAGCTAACATAAGGCATATATTTGTATAGGGTATATAGGGGAGATTGATTAGATCATTTTAGATATAGTATGGTATTTATGAAATGGATCATGATACAAATGTAATACGAAATATATCAGAGAGACTATGTGTGTGAGGAATTCATTGTAAGGGTTATTGAGGTACAAAGGTTTAGGGTTTTAATCGAAATAGACAGAGCTTAAACCAGAACTGTATTCTAGCATAGAAGATTCTATTTTAGTAGTTTACACTTCACCAGATTGTTGTCTGGAATTTTATGTAGTCAGTGAGGCTCCTATTGTGATTGAGCAGTGTGCTCTAGGTTGTAAGCCTTCTTGCAAGTGCAGGCCCATCATATATTGTAATATCTCTTCATATGGCCATTGAATTGATATTGTGGGTCACAAATCCCACCATGGTTTTTCCTCATTGAGGTTTTCCATGTATAAATCTATTTGTTATGGTTCTCATTTATGTGTTTGGCTTATTTTTTGCATTACTTCTTTCAATTCTATTTATACCAGTATACCAGTTGGTGTATGAATGTTTTGTTAAGATTAAAATCTATTGTTCCGATATTACACTGATTCACCCCCCCTCTCAATGTTATTTGGTTTCCAACATGATCATGACAACCTTAGTGAACAAGGAGATGCTCATCATCGAAGGTCCAGAGAAGGAAATGTGGCCCTCACTCTTATTACACAAAAACTCCAAGCACTCCAGTGACAAATGCAAGATATGCAACAAGGATCCACAACAAGGTATTCTTTGGAGGACATTTGTCCTTACCCTTTTGACAGGAGGAAAAACTTGGTACTGTTCCCACCAAATTTGAAAATACCAAAGTATGATAAATATGATGGTAGGAGTGATCCTCATAATCACGTCAGGGAATTATGTACTATGAGCATCAATGTCAAATAATATCAACAATCAAGGATACCATAATTACCGAGGGAACAACAACTACTGAGGAAACAACAACAACAACCAAGGGGGAAATGCTAACACACCATGTCCCCATATCCCAGAACATAAACACCATTGGGACAAACCCTAGAATCTTCATTTTGAGAATTATTGGAAAACAAGATCATCATATTGTCAATCATAAGAAACTTTGAACCCCAAGTCAAACCACCATGGTGGAATGACTCATATTATTGTGTTTATCATCGAAACAAGGGGCATAGAACAAACGATTGCATGAAGTTGAAAAATCTGGTTCAAGATATGATAGAAAAGGGAGACATAATGATTGATGAACATAAAACTTGGTGATCACGAGGCTTTCAAAAATCCTCTTCCTAGTTATGACAAAGGAGGAGCATCAACATCAAGAAATAATAAGGGAGCCCGCATCAATCACATATCGACATATGACAATCAAATAAATGTCATAAAGATAAAAGATAAACAAGAACATGCATCGGTAAATTTGACAACAAGGGCTCAGAAATATGTCTTGAAGAGGAACACATCAACAACAACAACTATCCCCAAGAGTCAATATAACTTGGTCTACCAATTATGGAAGACACCTTCTTAGAGAACAATACTTGAGTTGCTTAAACTCTCACCAAAACATAAGGATATCTTGGAGCAATGGTTCCAAATGATTTGGATGTCAATCTATTTCAATCCCTGGTGGCCCATATGACAATACCACATAACTAATCCTTCTAAGAACATGACGATGTCTCATTAAGTCATCCACACAACACCCCACTCCATATTGAAGTCCTAGTCAATAAACATCGGGTGAAACACGTACTAATAGATGGAGTAGCTTATCTCAATATATGTACCTTAAAACTTATCCATGCATTGGGCTTCTCTAAACAAGCTATTGATCCTAAAAAGAATATCACCATCAAAGCCTATGATGATGAAGAAAGGTCATCCAAATGAACAATGGTACTACCCATTCAGGTAGGGCTTGTGCAAAGACACACATTGTGCCAAGTCTTAGACATAGACTTGACATACAACATACTCTTGGGTCATCCTTGGATCCATGAAATGAAAGCGGTATCTTCCACGTACCATCGATGTCTCAATTTCCCTTACAATGGACAAGAAATTTCAATATTTGCAGATACTAACCCCTTTGAACAGTACTACAATGCTATGGGGGAAACTCAAAATGTCCTAGTCCCACACAACAAAGAGGCCCATGATTCCTCATCATCAAACCATCAAGAAAAAATCAAGTCATTGTCTATGAACTTTGAGCAAAAGATGTAAATAAAGGACCACAACATGGGGAGTACTCTTTTGAACCCCTATGTCTATCTAAGTTGCCAACTTCACCAAAGTCTCATGGACAACCTTCTCGATGAAAACATCAGGAAACACAACCCATCAAGAATTTTGATGGCAAATTTTTCCAAAGAGGCACATTGGCTGAAGAAATAGAGGACAAAGACATCCTTGGTTGGCTATACAAGGATGATGAAGAAATCAGAGTTGCTACCCTAAAAGTAGTCATTCCCACAAAAAAATATGGGAATGGGTTTAGAATCATGTAACACATGCAATACAAAGGAAAAGATCCTATTGTAAATCATGAAGAAAGCATCATAGAACCCATACAACCCCATTCACAATTTGCAAAATACAAATCAGAACTTGGGTATGGCTAGCATGTTCCACCTATGCAAAAGAAAGATTCACATAAAAAATCCCAATGGAAAGAAAAGGTGATGCATAATAAAGACTCATGGAAAGAAGTGCTACACCATGCAACAAAAAAGACAAGAAGAGAACAAAAGCATGTAGAAAATGAGAGACAACAAGAAGAGCTTGCTATCCAAAGGGAGGAAGCCTCTTATAAGAAAATATATCATTTACAAAAACCTGATCAAACTGAGTCCGAACCACAACCCAAGGAGATTGCTCCTCATAGAAAGGAAATAGTGTATGAACAAATCCAAAGAGTAAAATCAAGCACAGATCCTGAATTAGAACAAGCTACCCGACTTGTATCCATTATCACTAATCTTTTCTCACCATACGACATCCCTATCAGATTCAGTGAGGTAACCTAGGACAGTGATTCTGAAATAGATTCCAATGAGTATGAGTGGGATACTTGTTTTGATATTATTGAGAATATTGAGGTGGATACAATCCACACATACACAACCATTCCTTATAAGGAACAAGGCTCAAGCTCTAGATCATTTGATTTTGGACCACAACATATCTATGAGGCTAGTGAGAATGAACAACTTCAATATGAGAGAGGCAATGTCGATGAGAGTACCATCGAAAACCTTGAGACTGTTATAGGCCTTTCCCATGCTATGAACAACTATGACAATATCTCAATCATGACCCTCATAGCAGCTAATCTTGACCCACCAAATGACTCCCTACCTCTCTTCTATCCTAAACATGATATACCTATATTCTAAAATGATGAGGTCATTGTTCAATACCTCTACTCCATTAACCCATAAACTTGCTCCACCAGCAAATCCTAAAAAGTGTGTTTTCAGTGTCACATCCGAAATTTTTTTGGGATACATTGTCTCAGAAAAGGAAATCAAGGTGGATCCAACAAAGGTTGAAGCTATTATGGAGATGACACCTCCTAAAAATATCATCCAATTGAGATCTCTATAGGGACAACTACAATCTATTCAACTATTCATTGCTCAGTTAGCAGATAAATGTCTTCCATTCAATCATCTACTTCATAAGAATGAACCTTTCAGATGGAAAGATAAATGTGCAATCATTCTACCAACTCAAACAATATCTGATGAATCCACCAATTTTGGTACCATCAATAGAAGGAAAGCCACTCATCCTATATATATCAGCAACTAAAATTTCACCAGGGCACTACTAGCACAAGAAAATCCAATGGCAAAAGAAAGGGCTATCTACTACATCAACATGACTTTGAATGTATATGAACTTACCTACACATTCATTGAAAATGCTTTTTTGGAAGTAGTGCTTGCATCTCAAATGTTTCACCACTACATGCTATCCCATACAATCAAGCTAGTAGCAAAGATTGACCCACTAAAATGTCTACTTAGAAAATTCACTCTCACCAGGAGGTTAGATAAATGGGTCATGATCCTAAGTGAGTTCAACATTCAATACATAGAACGACGATCCATCAAAGGACAAGCAATTGTAGATCAACTGACAGAAGCACCTTTACAAGACAAAAACCCACTATAGGTGGAATTTCCAGATACAAATGTGCTCACTATCACACCAAAGCAATGGACCCTATACTTTGATGGATACTATACCCAACATGGATTAGGCATCGAAATCCTATTTGACACAGCGTAGGGACACACAATTCCAAGATCCTACAGATTGATTTTCTCCTGCACAAAGAACATTGCCGAGTATGAAGCCCTAGTCACTGGTATCAAAATAACTATGGAATGAAGAATCACAGAGTTGAAAGTCTATGGAGACTCTCAATTAATTATCAATCAGGTCAGTGATAATTATCAAAGAAAGGATGACAAGTTGATGCCATACAAGCAAATGGTGGATGATTTCAAGAAGTATTTTGTGGACATCACCTTTGAATAGATTCCAAGGTTGGACAATAGAGTTGTTGATGCAATGACCACTATCACCTCGCTCATTCAAATCCCAGATAAACAGACTCGTTATGAAATCCTAGTGGAGCAATTATTTTTCCCAGCCTATAACATTTCAGAATCCTAAGTTATCTGTACCCTAATTGGTTTTGATTCTCCTCTATATGGGAAAATCTATGCCTATCTCAAAGACAGTACCCTTGAACTTGACCTATCTCGCAACCAAAAATGAATCTTTATCCAACAAGCATCCTGCTACACCTTAACCATTGACACACTTTATCACCAAGGTCTTGATGGTACTCTTCTTCAATGCCTCAATCACAACGAATCTGACTCCGCCTTACATGAGCTTCACGAAGGTATTTTTGGTACACATTCAAGTGGTCACACTCTTGCTAAAAACTCCTAAGGATGGGATATTACTGACTAACAATGGAGAGAGAGTCCTATCAGTTTGCTAGGAAATGTCCTAAGTGCCAAATTCATGGCAACCTCATACATGCACCATCACAAGAGTTTCAACCATTCACTACATCTTGGCCTTTTTGTCAATGGGGACTTGACCTAGTGGGAAAAATCCATCCTTCCTCATCAAATGGGCACAAGTTTATCATCATGACCACCGAGTACTTCACCAAATGAATTGAAGTAGTTCCATTAACTACAGTGACTGGAAAGTAGATCTCATCCTTCATCTTGAATTACCTCATCTATCGGTATGCCATCCCTAGCTCCATTATCACATATAATGGAAGACCTTTTAAAAATCAAGATGTTCAAGAGCTTTATGAGAGATTCCATATACAACATAGCTTTTCGACACCTTATTATCTACAAGGGAATGGTCAAGCAGAGGCCTCAAACAAAACAATTATGAAAATCCTCAAGAAAACCGTGAATGAAGCTGACAAAGATTGGCATGTGCAACTCAATCCTTCACTTTGGGCCTACAGAACAAGTATCTGCACACCTACAAGAGCTACACCATACTCATTGGTGGATGGATCAAAATTTATCTTACCTATTGAGGTAGAGAATCTATCACTTTGGGTATCTTTGAAAGGCCGCATTCCAGATGAGGAATATCGAGTCAACAAGTTACAAGAGTTTGAGCTACTAGATGAACATCGCCAACATGCCTTTGATCATCTCAAGGGATATCAACAAATAATGTGTAGAAGCTATAATCACAAGGTCATCCCAAGGGCTTTCAAAATTGGTGATCTAGTCCTACAAGAAAATCCCAAAAATCATCAAGATTGGGAAAAGAAGGAGAAATTTGAACCTAATTGGTTGGGACCCTTTGTCATCATATCAGCCTATGGATCAAGAGCATATCAATTGTCAAATTTAGAAGGGGACATGCTCAACGAACCAACTAACAACATCCATCTAAAGAATTTCTACACTTGACTCATCCAATGCATGGATCAAGCAAAAAAGAAAAATATAAAAAAACTATCAAAAATCGTCACCAGGGTGGAAACTTGGAAAATAGGCACCTGGTGACACATTAAAAAAATAAATAAATAGGAAAATACAAAACAAATCAAAAAGTGTAATAAAAACAAGTGGTGAAAACCTGGCAACAGGCGCCACTTGTGAGAGAGCATCTCTCCTATCAATCAATACTCCTATCATATCCATCTGATCTGAGCCACAGCCATTGGAGAACACACCCACTAATGCTTATCAATCCTAGACATACTTAGCATAGTCACTGTCCCTAATTCTCTAAATTAGTTATAGTGTAAACAAAGAGTTGATGATGACATGGTTACAAGATCGAATTAAGCATGATCCTGACTCCAAAGTTACAAAATTAAAATGTTCATTTTTGTAAAAGTTATTTATGTCACCAATTGTAATTAAAGTTATCTTTTTGGATTGATTTTTGTAAAAGTTGGGTAAATCGTAACTTGCCTCCTAAAAGGTAGTTATACTAAGTAATAACTTAGGTAGTTATCCTAAGTGGTTATCTTAGGTAGTTGTCCTAAATGATTAGCTTAGGTGGTTATCTTAAGAAGTTGTGTAAGGTAGTTATTCTCTCAAGCCTATAGATATGAGGCTATTTCATTTGTAAAGGTGGGGGGAGACTTTTACGACAAGGGAAAACTCTGCAAAATTTTGTAGAGGAAATAAATGAGAACTTTTAATATTCATACCTTTGTCCTAAGGGTTTTTTTTTGAACTTGTATATTTTCAAAAAGAATAATGAATAATGCATTGAGTTCGTGTGTCTTGAATGTATTCATGAATTATTGTTACTAATTTTTCATATGTTGAATTAGTAATCCCTTTATGTATTGGAGAAATCTATTGATGAAACACATCATTTCATGGTATCTTGACTTGCATGTGCTAGTACAACCTATCTCTTTGTGTGTCGAGGTTTATTGTACTACTTTCATCATTGTTGCATGACTAACTTATTTGGTGGTAACCCCTTTTGTAATTGTTATCATTTATGGAATCCTACTTGGTATTCGTATGTCTTCTAGTAGGGTTTCTATTATTAATCTTGGTTTAAGTTCTATGTTTTCTCCTTTATGTACTTTTAGGTTAAAAGTACACAAAAATCCTAAATACCCCACCGTATGAGGGAGCTTCCCCTCTCACATGCAGAGGAATATTGTGGTTTTACTCCAATCGCTCCACATGTTGGAACGTTTGTCACTGCTTATCGGGCAAACAAGGTCAATTTCAGATAAACGACTGTAGTGACAAATTTGTTTACCAACAGATTTTTGGCAACTCTGCTGGGGAGAGAAATACCAATGTGCTTTGTTCCTCAGAAATTTTAAGGTACCTTCTTCAGAATCAAGGTTGGTGACTCTGTCTGAAAGATCGAATTATGAACAATGGTTTGGTACAAAGGAAAGTTGGAAAGTGACAGTGAAAGTGATGATGAAGACTATATATATCAAAAGAAGCCAATTTTTTATGAGTCCATACAAGTTGAATTCTTGAAGAGATTTTATGTTGGCATGTAGTTTACTTCTGATAAGATTCATCCCTCTTTATGTCAAGTGTTGCAAGATATTGAAGAAAAGAATGGAAAGGAGTTTGGTTTTCTTTCTTGTGATCATTTACCCAAGAAAACAATCAAGAAAGATGAAGATAAAAGTGATCTTTCTCTTGAACCAGTTGCTCAACAGAATCAAAGTCTTGATAATCCTGAACAAGTCAACTTCTTGAAAAGTTTCTATAGTGGAAAGAAACTTGATCCTCATAAAATTAATCCTTCTCTACTCCAGACTCTGCAAAAGATTGAGGAAAAAGATGGAAGAGAGAACCAAATTTTATCTCGTGATTGTGTTCTTAAATCAACAATGGATAATAACGATGATGATCATTCTCCTACACCCATTTCTCAACAAAATCAAATTCTCAATGATTCACATATCAAGTTTTGGAAATGCTTCTATGGAAATAGGAAACTTGATCATGCCAAAGTGCATCCTTCACTGCTCCAAACATTGCAAGAGGTTGAACAAAAAGAAGAGGGAATAAATTATTTACTTGAAGATGTGCACACTCCTGATGAGATGTCATGTGATCCAAATTTTACATTATGCATGTGTTAAGGAAGATGAAGCGATATTATCTCATAAGGATACATGTCAAAAGAAAGATCAAGATGAAGTGTGTGAGGAAGAAAAAGAAGATTGTGTTCCTGTATGCCATGAGCATTATGAAGATCACCATAGCAAGGAAGAAGTCTTCCATGAACCTGAAAACAAGGAGCTTGAAGGAGAAATAAATGATTTCAAGACTTCCATGCAACCCAAGCTTCAAGAAAATGGTGAAGAGGAGAGGGATAAAGATGAATCTCCTATAGTCTTCATTCCAACTTGGTGTCTCAATTCTTCTAACGATGACCTTCTATGTGGAGAAGAAATTCCCATTCACCCATCACTAATAGTTGAAGATGAAAAAGTTTCCAAGGAAATCAAAGGTATGATACCTAATGGACAATCTTGTATTGATATGACCAATGGAGAAGCAACCAAAAGTAAAATTTTATAGACATATTCTTTATCTTCAAAAATGGAGACCTCTACTAAACTTCTAGATCAGTCCCGAGTGAAAGAAGTTGAACCATCAAGCATCCACTCTTTATCATACATGCCACCTGAGTATGAAGTTTTCAAATTTCATGAAGAGTGTGATGAAGAGGAATCATTGGGACAAGAGAACACAAAAAGTAATATAGATATCTATGAGCAGGTTGAAAATTAAATCTATGTAGGTATATCAACAAATGTCCCTATTTATGCCATTTTACTTGTGAGATTGGGAGCGGCAATGGGGAAGGAGCAGTAAGCAGCAATGGGGGAATTCAAAATTCAAATTCTCTACAAGGCGGGAATTCTGGTTCCAATGATGGGAGCGGCCAGATTGAAGCTGGTCCCATAGGAGAGAAGGATAAGCCTCCGAACTTTCTGGAAGCTGCTGCTATTCAGCAGACTAGTGGTACTCTACCAGAGAAGATAGTGGGTTCCTCTAGGCCCTTGGGGGAAGGGACCAGTGGGGGGCCCATCCCACATGACAGCTCCGGGGAGAGCGGAAAAGAATAAAAAAAATGGTCTTCCCTCTTTGGAACTAGACCAATTGGTAAATCCTCATTTCCTCCTGTCAAGAATATATCTGATCCTTTTGGAGGTAAGTTCGCTATCTCTATCCCTGATCTGGTTTTGGATCATAATATAAATAGTATGTCGAACTCATTGGTAGGCAAATTTATGGGACCGCATCCTAACATTGAAGTTGTTAGGGCCTATGTCAAACGAAAATGTGCCCTTAAGGGTAATGTTGAAATTTTGACCTTACCCAAAGGCCTTCTGTCTTTTTCTTTCTCTTGCGAAGAAGACAAGCTTATGATTCTTTGTGGAAGTCCCTGGTTGGTAGGAAAGACAGCCTTGGTTCTTTGTAAATGGCAACTGAATCTAAATATGAATGACTCTCTCTTGACACAAGTTCTAGTTTGGGTAAAGCTACCAGGGTTGCCTCTGGAATATTGGGTAGAAAGTATCTTCTCTAGAATTGCAAACTCTTTTGGTGAACTACTTTCTATAGATCCAGTAACAACTTCAAAAAGGAGACTCACTCATGCTAGGTTTTGCATAGGGATAGCCCATGATGCAGATATGCCAGAACATATAGATTTAGTATCAAAGCTGGGAACATGGAAGAAACATATTGAATATGAATCTATTCCCTTTGCCTACTTCCATTGTAAAAAAGCAGGGCACTGGGTGAAGTCTTGTCCCATCAAACCCAAGGCAGAATCTAGGCAGCCTAAGCCCCATTCTGAGAACCAAAGGGTGCCTAAAAAAATGGTATGGCAAGTTAAAAACTTAGAAAGTAAAGAAGAAAACTCAAGTCATTTTAATCCCTCGGGGGAGAAGAAGGAAGTGCCCTTAGCCTCTATCTCCAGTCCTACAACCTAGGAAGCTCTGAGAAATGATTCAACCATTTTCAACCTTTCAATTACTTCTCAAATAGGGGAGTAGAAAGATTAGACTAATTACCCAAATGATATAGTTGAAGTGGTGCCTGATACTTGTGAAGGAAATGAACTACAGGAGAAAAATGATCAACCAGAGGAAGGAGAAATCCCTCTCTCCCAAGAAGAAAAGACCGATTCCTCTCTGCTCATGCCTAGTCTTTGTTCAATTTTGGGCCTGAACCTCTCAGACTCAGACTAGAGTTAAAAATCAGCCAACAGTGATTTAAATGATTCAAATGCTTCTAGAACCCCTAATTAGGGAAACGGAGAAGAAATTTCCAAAATCCTAAGCAACCCGATAGCGGCTCTTGAGATAGACGCTGAGTGGAAAATACCAAAGTAAAGGAATAAGAAAGGAGCTACTCCCTCGACTTCTCTTCTAAGGAAAGCTAGCAGAATAGCTCAAGTGAATGTCGAGTATACCTCATCCTCCCTAGGTCGTCCCTCTAATCACACAGTCAGAAACAAGGAGGCCAGCAAGAACATTGCAGATGGAACCTAGAAGACTCTTAAGGAGTTAGGAATTGGTAAGTAACTATGAACATTATTTCTTGGAATATTAGGGGACTTAATAACCCCCATAAGCATGACATTATCATGAACATGATAAGGGATAGTAAACCTGATATCTTTCTAATTCAAGAAACCAAAATGATTAAAGAAAAAGTTGAATCATTGAAGTTTTTCAAAAATGGAAATGTCAGTGGCGGTAGTTTTGAAGGTGCTTCAGGAGGCATAGCTACCATTTGGAATCTTAATTTTGTCAAAGGGCATGTTATCATCCAGGACAACAATTTCTCTTGTATCAAATTTGAGCACCTAAAAGATGGTACTTCACGGGTCCTCACTAATATTTATGCTTCCAACACTTTGAAGGCTAGAAAATCCTTCTAGAAAAAACTTATTCAAGCTAGGGACAACTTCAAAAATCTTAGCTGGTTGGTTATGGGAGACTTCAATACTCCTTTGAGAGAGGAGGAAAAATATGGAGGAAGCCCCCCTCAGCTGGAAAGCAGGTTGGCCCTTATGGATTTCATTAACTCTCAGGCTCTCAATGACTTGGAAATACAGGGATGTAATTATACTTGGACTAACAAGAGAACTGGTAATGATCTTATCCAAGTTCATCTTGATAGGACTCTCATTTCCGATGACTGGTATAGTCATTATTTCTGTTCTTTGTCGGTCCACATTCGGGTTGGTTTGGATCATTTTCCCATCACTTTCATTGCTGACTCCATCAACAAAAGGAGAAACTTCCCCTTCAGATTTGAAAAAATGTGGACCCTCCACCCAGACATCAAAAGTAATATCCAAAAATGGTGGAGCTTTCAAGTTGAGGGAATTTCTATGTATAGAGTTCTTAAGAAGCTTAAGAGTGTAAAGGACAACATAAGACTCTGGAATAAATCTAGCTTTGGGAACATTTTTGAGGCCAAAAGAAAAGTCCAGGAAGACCTCAAAGAAATAAAAACTCAAACCTAGAAAGATGGTTTCAGAACTGTGTCCATTGTTGATGAAAATGAGACTCTCAAAAAATATCATGATATCATTGCCAAAGAGGAATCCTTTTGGAAGCATAGATCTAGATGCATCTGGGTTAAGGAAGGAGATAGGAACAAAATATTCTTCCACATGTCAACTATCAAGCATAAAGAAGTTAATAGGGTCACCAAACTCGTGGTGGATAACGGGGAGATTATCAAGGAGGAGGAAATTAGGAATAAAGCTAAAAGGTTTTTTTCGGAACTG
Source organism: Cryptomeria japonica (assembly GCF_030272615.1). Taxonomy (NCBI): domain Eukaryota; kingdom Viridiplantae; phylum Streptophyta; class Pinopsida; order Cupressales; family Cupressaceae; genus Cryptomeria; species Cryptomeria japonica. The sequence continues at coordinate 122,839,731 of NC_081406.1, read as the reverse complement.
CTAAAGAGGGATCATAGGTTGGATGCTGAAGCTCAATCTTCTTTTCTTCTTAACATCCCTTGTCTCATTGATGATCATAAGAATGCCTCCCTTTCTTCCATTCCTTCTAATCAAGAAATCAAAAATGTTGTCTTCTCCTTCGATGGTAACAAAGCGCTAGGCTCGGATGGTTTTCCAATGTTCTTTTTTCAAGATTTTTGGGACATTGTCGAGAAAGATGTTTCCAATGGGGTCAAGGAATTTTTTGGGGCTAGGAAACTTTTGAAAGAAATCAATGGCACTTTTCTGGCTCTCATTCCCAAATCTTAAGGCACTGACTCTATGGACAAATTTAGACCTATTAGTCTTTGCAATTCCTTTTATAAGATTATCTCTAAGGTTCTAACTTCCAGATTGCTATCTATCCATCCTGCTCTTATTAATCACCAGCAAAATGGTTTTGTCCCTGGTTGTCAAATTCTTGACTCTGTTATTATTGTCCATGAGAACATCCACTCTCTTGTTAAAGCTAAGAAGCAGGGTCTCATCCTTAAGCTTGATCTCTCTAAAGCCTATGATAGGGTTGATTGGTCTTTTCTCTTGAAGGTTCTCATGTCTTTTGGTTTCTCACCCAGAGTTTTGGATCTCATCACCCAACTTATCACCTCCGCATCTTTTGTTGTCCTTATCAATAGTTCCCCTTCTCCTTTTTTCCAACCTTCTAGAGGTCTTAGGAAAAGGGATCCTATTTCCCACATCCTCTTCATTATTATGGTAGAATGTTTTCGAAGGAGTATGGAAAATTGGGTTTTGCAAGGCTCCTTTAAGGGTCTCCACCCTTCCTTGGTGGATCTTGTTTGTTCATATTAACAATTTGTTGATGATACTATTATCATGGGGGAATCTAATATTTCTGAAGCTAAAATTTTGAAGAGTACTCTTTGTAAGTTTGCCTCTGCTTCAGGTCAGCTAATTAACTGGACCAAAAGTAAACTTTTTTTCATCAACACCCTGGAGAGAAGACAACAAAGAATCAATAGAATCCTGGAGTGTAGGATTGCTGATCTTCCTGCTAACTACCTTGGTCTCCCAATGGGCACTGCTCCTCCTGACTGCTTCTGGAGCTCTCTAGTGGACAAATTCTAGAAAAAGTTAGCTGGCTAGAAAGGAGCCCTCCTAAGTCAAGATGGAAAGCTCCAACTTCTTAAAGCATCTCTTCTAAGTATTCTGATATATGCTCTTAGTCTTTTTAGAATTCCAGTTAAGTATGTTGATGCTATCAAGAAAATCCAAAGAAGATTCCTTTGGTCTAGGGTTGAGGACAAGAAAAGAATGTCCATGGTGGCCTAGGACCAGGTCTGTAAACCGAAGAGCCATGGAGGTCTGGGCTTGAGGAGGATCCGAACCCTAAATGAAGCTCTTCTGTCCAAACAAGCTTGGAGAATGTTTCATCTAGATACTGAATGGTATTAAATTTGGTGAAGTAAGTACTCTCTTCAGTCCTCCTCCCTTTCTTCTTTTATAAATTTGGATCTTAGTATTAATGGTTCCCACATATGGAATTATGCCTCTAAATGCAAAGAAAGTATAGCCAAAGGAGTGATCTGGAAAGTTGGTAATGGTAGGAAAGTTAAATTCTGGGAGGATCCCTGGCTTTTTGATAAACCTTTGATAGAAATCAATGAATGGGCCCCCCATGTTCCCTCTTGTATAAGATCTTTTGGCTCCTTAGTTGTTGAGTACTGGACTGGTAACAAATGGCAGAATATTGAAAGTATCCACCCAAGCCTTTCTAAGCTCAAGATCCATTTGTCTACGGTATGGTTGAACAAAGAGGTTGACTCCCTAACCTGGAAACATGATCCCAAAGGTACCCTAACTATTTCCTCTATGTATTGTGTTCTGTCCCCCAATCCTTTAGGTAATCCCTTCTAGTCTAAAGTCTGGATTAAAGGCCTTACCCCCAAGATCAATTTCTTCTTCTAGACAATCCTCCATAATGAAATATTGATGCTTGACAACCTAAAAAGAAGAGGCTTTTCTTTCCCTAATATATGTGCTCTATGCCTTTAAGAAGAAGAGTCTGTGGACTACCTTGCCATCCACTGCCCCTTCTCAACCTCAGTCTAGGAAAGATTTCTCAATAGTTTTAGCATTTCTTGGGTGTTTCCCAATACCATCAAAGATCTATTTTCCTCCTGGAACATAAATTGGACTAATTCTTTTTTGAGATCTTTGTGGCAGCTCTCTCTTCCTCACATCCTATGGGGACTATGGAAAGAAAGAAATAATCAAATCTTCAAGGATGTTTCCATCAATCAGGATATTGTGTTCCAGAAAATCCAATGGGCGATTCAGGAAAATATAGGGATCATTGAGGGTCCTTGTTTTTCAAACAACTCTCTGGAAGCAACTATATTAAGGGTGTGGAATATGAAGAGTACCGATAGTTCAAACCTCAACCATAATAAAAGGATTGAAGCCAAATGGAAAACCCCCCTTCATGGTTGGTTCAAAGTTAATTTTGATGGTGTTGCCAAAGGTAACTTGGGTCCTTCAGGCTATGGAGCTGTTCTAAGAGATGACAAAGGAATGTGCAAGGAAATGGTTGTTGTCCCTATTGGAATCTAAACTAATCATAAAGTTGAAGCTATGGCAGCTCTCCAAGGTATCCTCCTAGCTAAAAAATGGAATTGTCCATACCTATGGATTGAAGGGGACTCAAATAATATTATAAATTGTCTTAAAGGGGTCTCAAAACCTTCATGGTCGATCTACAACATAATCATCTCTGCTAGGGACCTTATTAGCACCTTTAAAAAAAGCTACATTTCCCACACTTATCGGGAGGCCAATGGCTCTGCTGATTGGGTTGCCAATGTGGCGGTTAACAAGGAAGCAATTACCACGTGGATGGGAGAACAAGGACTCCTTGAAGATGTCAGGCAAATCATTTGCTATGATCATTATAGAAGTATTCCAAAAATACTTGATGGACAGGATAATTATGAAAAGAATTGACTTGAGTACTTCGAGTCATTATAATAATGAGAGATTCATTCATTATATTACCAATTCCATAAGTTCCCATGCGTTCTAGGTTACTTTGATAGTTCCAAAAATCTCACCAGCTAATTTGCTTTGCAAGTTTAAAAATTTGGTGTTGAACAACAACAATATGGGTGGTAACAAGAGGCAATATGAACCAAGTAGCTGCAAAGAATGGAAACAGAAGGAAGAGGTTTGGGGTATTCTGCAGAAGGGTGGCTTCTCAAAATTCATGGAGAGACTCCATGGTTGAGATGGCATGGTCACCAGTTTTTTCTGTAAAAATTGGAAAAAGGGCATGCTAAAAATGGGAGACCAAACTGTAGAAATCGATGAAGATTTAATTGCTCAAGCTATGGGCCTCACAAGAGAAGGGTGCAACTTCTACAGAGATAGGAAAGTCAGTAGGGAAGCTATTGAAAGATACTCGAATACTGAGAAGGAGAAAAAATGACTGGTAAAGTTGAGCAAAACTTACTATCCGCTCAGGGCTTTCGCCAAACCTTGGCGGGAGGTCCTCTTTGTTTTAATGCGATATATCACTCTAGATGGTAGGTTCACAAAAGTTTATGGTTATCACTTAGTTCTGCTGAATCACTTTAGGCACAATGATAAGGTTAACTTCCCTTATTTTCTGCTCGGTTCGATGAATGCGACCCTTAAGGCCTACAAAGAGAACCCATGGGGTGATATGACCATGCATCAAGGCCTTATGGTCCTAATCTATGACCATCTTAAGGCCAACGAAATTGCTCGGATGCAGCCCTCTGTGGATTCTGAGGATGAGGGGTCTGACCCTACCTTCTTAGAGGAAGAGGACTCTGAAAGTGACCCTTCAACTAACACTGGGGACAACATGGATCTCTTGGATTATGAAAGTGGGAAGAAGAGGAAATACATCAAAACCAAACCTTTATCCTCTAAGGGCAAAATGCCTAAAGGTAAACCCGTGATTAGCATTTCTTTGGAAGAGGAGACTTCAGATGACTCTGATGAGGAGAACCCTCAAGGGCCGCTGAAGAAGACAAAATATCACACCTAGACCAGGAAAACACACAAGAAGAAAGAGGAGACTGTTAAGGAACTAGAAGCCCACAAGCAGGTAAGGGCCTTGGAAGCTGATCAGAATCTAGAAAAGGAGACCATGGAAGAGGCTCTTAGGGCTATTGACACAACTACCACCCAGAACACCCCTATAGAGGAAAAGGCAACCCCTAGAAAAGCTGACCCCCCCTCTAACCCTCCCCCCGAGGGTTTGGAAGTTTTCATGGAAACTATGGAGTGGCTTATCAATGGTTACAAGAAAGCTATGGACGAAAATAAAAAACTCTGTAACAGAATCTTGATCCTGGAAACCATCAATACTGGGGAAGGGAAGACCATGGCCAACTACATAGAGGACTTGAAAATCACCATTGCCAAAGCTGAAGACATAAGAGATGCTTTCAAACCCAGGTTTGAAAAAATAGAGAAGGATTTACTGGAAAGGAAAAATCTTGTTGACACTAACGACCACACTCTCTTAGAAACTATTAGCAAAATTGGTAAAATTGAGGAGTGTCTGAAGAACATTGCTAAACAGAGCCTTAGCATCCTGAAGATTTCAGCCAACACCAACACTCTCATCAACAAATTGGATGATGAAAAGGAAATCCTAGACATTGACCCGAAAACTGAAGGAACAGGGGAAGCTCAAGGTCCCAGAACCCACACCAGAGGCAAAAAGAAGGACAAAAAACCTAACAAGGATCTGGAAGACCTTAAAGATGTTGGGCCCAATTATGATGAGCTGGTGATAAAGGTGGGGGACTTGTTGAAGAAAATTACTGTGTAGCACCTTCTTTGTTTCTTTGTTGTTGTTTGTTTTGCTATCCTTTCGATTCACTAGCTTTTTGCCAGTCTTTTTGCATGCGGTTCTTAAGCACTAATCTTTTTGGTGTCTTATCTTAATATCCTTTGTTAAAGGTTTCGGGTCCTGAAAACCTTCTTTTTTAATTAATCAGAACACATGTCCCTATTTTGGTGGAATTACAATCTATGCCTTATGAAGTATTCAAGGTTCAAAGCAATCCTCCTTTTGAATATTTGGATCAAGAAGACATCCTTATTCAAGAGGATAGTTTTGGGAACTGTACCAAAAATGTAGATATAAATGAGGTAATGGATGATCTAGTGAAGGAAAGCGATGAAGTTAATTCTCATAATGTTTCTATTCCAAATTGGTGTTTGAAGGCTTCAAATGATGAATTCTCCTATGGTGAAAGTGCGAACCTCAATCCTTTGTTTTCAGATGAGTGTATTTATATAGGTGCTATTCAAGCTGATATTCAAGAACAAGATTCGATGGATGTGTCAACTCAAGTTTCTTCACTTTATAGATTATATGAGGGTTCTCCAATTCATGGATTAATTTATTACAAACCAGACTATCAGAAGGATCTTTAGATAGAGGATATAGGTATACTTGAGAATATTCCACAAATTTCCAATAATGTTCAAGGTGGTGCCAATTTGATTCAAGCGAGCCTGTAAATTTATGATGAGAGATGGTTGTTTGGTTCATTGTTCAAAGATGTTTCTCATCTTACACATGTTGATCTTGCCAACCTGCTGAGCTTACAGGTGTCACATGGATGTACTCCACTTTTCCGCAAAGGTGTCTATTTCTCTCAGACTATGAATGGTTTTGTATGAAGATCGTGGAGAGATTTTAGGTGGGATTTGCCTACTATGTACACACTTTAGTTAGAAGTTTTGTTGTGTTCATCTCATTTTGGGTTTGTGTCCAGTTTCTCCAGCTATTCCCTATGTTGTTTCCTCTTTGACTCTGTTGCCCAATGGATAGTGCACTAGCTTGTGAACCAGAGATTTTGGGTTTGTCCCATGTCCTTTACAGTCCTTGTCCCCAATCAGAGCTAGCTATTTCCCCCATATTTGGCATACCTAAAATTTGAACTTCAAATTGGTCCCAATGTTGAAGGAAGGCCCAAATATGTGTCTATGTGTAATAAGTGAGCACGTGATCAAAGGTCGTTGCCAATCAAAATATGAGAAATGGATGAATTTTGGGAATTACCAAGAATTTATGGAAATCATATGATAGACATGTCCTTAACATCATTTTGTGTCATGTGGCCAATTTTTGCCTGAACCTAGTTCATAGTTTATCATATATTAAACTTTCAAATTTTGATGTCCCTCGCAAACAAATGATTAAAATCTCTCATCCTAGGTATCATCATGAGAAATAAATGATGATATTGACTTGTTTCCCTACCATCAACGCATGTTTCAAATTTAAGAACCTAACTCCCCACCGTTTGAAAGTTATGGCCATTTTTCCTAAGTTTGCACATTAAATTTAAAATATTTAAAATATTTTTCAAAAGATAATTTAATATTTTAAATTATTTTAGTATTTGTGGTCATTTGAGGGAGAAATTTATCTGAAAACATCATTTTCTTTTCTCCTTTATTTTCCTCCATGGTCAATGGTTTTTGAGGTCAAGATCATAGTGTTTGTAAGAGAAGGTTAAAGATGCTCCGTTTTCGAGCATTTTTAACCCATATTCTGTTAGGGTTCCCACAGATACTGAGGGGGGGGGGGGGTGAATCAGTATCTGATCGGTAGTGAGATTTTCTTAAAATAGAACATGCAGAACATAAAGTAACAGTATACCGGTATGCAAGAATTAATGTACATAACAGAATAAAAAACATCCACATGAAAAGAACACCATAACACAAGATGTTTAACGAGGAAACCCGGTGTGGGAAAAACCTCAGTGGGATTTGTGACCCACAACATTCACTTACTGGCCAATAAGAGAATATTACTTACAATAGGGGCCTGGACATGCAGGAAGGCCAACTGCCTATAGCACACTGCTCAATAAGAAGTCACATTGACTTACAATGAGGATTATGCAAATCCAATGATCTATACTACTTTACAATAGCATCTTCAATGCCAGATTCAGTACCAGTTCTTGCTCTGTTCTTTACATATACCCTTGACCTATAATTGGCACATTAGGTTTGCCTTATAATTTTCTTTTTTTTGCTTTCTATCCATATCCTACAAATGTCTACAATGATCTCTTTTATATACAAGAGTCATTTTATAATTTTCCAAGTTAGCTTACAATAATAAACAAAATATTACATATCAAAAATCTTGTCAGGCTCTGTGCCGGTATACATATTTTCTTCTGTGTCGATGTACATCTTCTGTGCTAGTGCCGGTGTAGAGTGATCTTGCTGATGCCGGTGCACTGTCTTGCTTGAATAATGTTTTGCTAGTATAATGTCTTGCTGGTGCCATAGGATTGCAAGGTTGCCTATGTAATGCTTTTGCCGGTATAATGTCTTGTCGGTGCCATAGGATTGCAAGGTTGCCATCAATGACAAAACCTTCAATCACACACAATGTCTCATTGGAGTGTCCATATGCCAACAATCTCCCCCTTTGGCATTGATGGCAACACTCGTGAGAAATTTCAAAAAGATATCTAAAAAAATATGTAGACCAAAAATGTGAGAGCTCCCCCTGAGCATGTGATCCCTGTGTTTTGAATTTTCTCATCCTACTACTCCCCCTTTGGCATCAATGACAAAGGTTGGTAGATTTTCTAGTTGTACCAATCCATAACCTCAACCTTGTAGTTGGGTAGTTATTATCTGAAGAATATCTCCCAAAATTAAGTTTATACCATCCATAAACTTCTTATTGTCTTTTATTACTGTCTCAGTTCTGTATACTGTACCGGTGAGATGCTGCAAGTGCTCTGCTGGTGTTTTGCTTCCCTGTGTTAGTGCCTCTGATATTTCCTTCCACAGAGATGTTAAATAGTCCAATCTTGGACTTAGTTTAGATTTCAAGAATTTTGCCTTGTTTATTATTTTCTCTTTCTCTCTTTCTAATTTGAGGAATTCTTCCTCAAAATTTGTTATCTTTTCCTCAAAAACTGATAATGTATCGGGTGAGTTAACAAAATTATTTGCAAGTTTATTTATCTCTTCCTGTACCTTGCTCATCTTTTTGTCTACATCTATGGTCAAAAATTTTATCTTACAGGTGTCTTTGTACAGAGTTTTGTACTCTTTCAATAAATTGCACAGTTCTGGTAGAAGTCTGTCAAATTCCCTATTACACTTCTTTATTCCTTCCTCAAAGAATTTCTGTTTCTCTTTTTCTACAATTTCCTTTATAGATTCTACCTTTGTTTGCTCAAAATTTCCAGAAATATATTTACAAAGTGTATCCAACTGGCCTAAAGAATCTTTATTGTCTATATTACAATTAGGAGCTATTGATTTCAAAAATGGAATTGAATCATCTATCGCTTTATAAGCTTGTGAGCTATAATCAGTTATTTTCTTGATAGATTCAAGTAATACCTCAGTCACATTTGATGGTGACCCAACAAACTGAGTGCCGGTGGAAGTGACCATGCTAGTATTGACCTCTGGTAGGTCTGTTTGTGTCTGCATTTCTTTAAGCACTAGTTTTCCTGCATCATTTCTTATCGGTGGCATCTGTTCTGGAGCCTTTAGCTCTGTTGGTTTCTCTGTTTGTGTTCCAGATTCCATCTTTTTCTCTGTATCTGCTGCCGATTGCTCAGTGTTTTCTATTGCCGGAGGCTCTTTGGCTATACCTGATTTATCTGGTGTATCCTTATCTACCACTATGTTGATCTTCCGAGTATCAACATTCACAGTATATAGGACTTCAGGATTAGGATTATTATCCTCTATATCCATACTCTCAGCTGCCGGTTGATCTTCTGCAGTTGTTGTTTTTACCGGTGGAGTATTTAAAGGAGGTGGGGGTAAGTTGTCTCTAATCTTGATACTTGGTGGTCCACCAACTTTACCTTTCCCTTTATCCTTATCCTTCTGATATACCAGGATGGGCTTGGGATTCCTGTATTCTTCTTGTTTTTCTTTTTCAACCAAGAATGTATCCCAACCATTTTCTGTTTCCTTTGAAACTTCTGTAACTCTACCTACCATTAGTGAAATTTGCCAGTGTGCAGTGGAAAAAACTGTCCGGTTGGCTTGAGCTATCAGATCATCAATTTCCTTAGGTGAGTTAACCGGGTATACTGCAAGTAATGTTTCTATTTTAATTTTCTTATCCAACTCAATTATTCCTTGCCTTCTAGCCTCAAGTCTTTTGTATAGATCATCAAGAATTTCATTTAGGACTTGCACCAAAAACTTTTTATACATGTCCATGTGTAATATAACACTCTCCTCAACTTGTCCTTTCTCATCATCTGATAGGGTGTCATAGATTTTCCCTATGTTTTTCAATTTACCTTCCTCTGTGATCTCATTTAGTAATATGTCAAGAGGGGCCAAGTCAGGGTTTGTCTTCTTCTTCTTTTTGGGGGTCAACTTCTTCTTAGGTGTGACTTTCTTGACCGGAGATCTTATAGCTTGTTGCTTCTATCTTGTCCTTCTAGGTGAAGGGGTGGTTGCTGGTGAGGGGTCTCTTTTCCTGACAACTCTTTTGAAATTTGTTGGCATATCTCCTTCTGAGGAAGTACATACCGGTGATAGATGAGTTTCAGGTTGTTGGGCTGCCAACTCATCTTCAATATGCCGATTTTCTTTAATATATCTTCCTTTATGGCTTTTGCTTGTCTGGATCCTTTCCTTACAAATGCCTCAACCTTTTTCACTCTCTTCTTAGATTGAATTTGACTTTCTATGGTCTCAACACTACCAAATACTTCTTCCTTTGGTTCATTGGGGGCTTCTAGAAGTGCTTTGGCATAAGTTTCCACTATGTGGTCATCTATTTCATACCTCATCTCTATTACCCAGATTGTCCTTGGGATGACTGCTTCCATCCAAATCTCATCCTTTTTTATTACAAAACATATATCATCCTTGTATTTGTTGACAATTTCCTGTGATAGTCTGATTCTTTTATTCATTTTGACCTTTAGTGCTTGAAAATACTCATTGATATTCTTTTCTTTGTTTTCACCCATGTTGTTGAATAAGTCAGATAATTGTTTTCCTACCAGTAGGTCAAATCCAAAATCCTTGTTGCCTATACCGGGAGCCTGTTTGGTTATATGTAGCATTAAGCATACAAGTAAATTTCCAAATCTAAAGGTTCCTTTCTTATCCTTCTTGATTTTTGCTAAATTGTCAATTAACTAATCCTTTAACCATTCACAGATATCAATTTTTACATTGTCCTTAACCATGTCATAAGCACTCTCTATGCATAAACTAGAAACTGAGTTAAGCCTATTAGCATGAGTTGCTTTGTAACCTAAAATCATGCTAACAAATCTAACATTTGTATTGGTCACATCATTAACCCTCAATGATCTCTTGTCAGATGTTGCACCAGTTAAGTTTGTTACTAAGTCATTGGAGACCTTCTTGGTTTTGTCGGGTCTGCTACCGGTGGAGGGTAACCCTATTACTGCTTTCACAGCTTCCTTTGTAATTTTATGCACTGAGTCAAGCCAAAAGAATGAACCATGTACCCTGCTTAAAACTATCCTAACCACTTCCTTGGGAAATTCAAGAATGTAGAGGATTTCAGTGAATCCTAGGGTTTCAACAATTTTATGCTCAGGTTTCACATTTCTAGAATTGTCACATATGATAGACTTATACATGTTTTTGATTTCTTCATCACCTAATTCCGCTATGCTGCAATGAATATACATTCTAGGGTCTTCTACATAAACAACACCTTTTGGAATTTTTGAAAAAGCATTTGTGTTGTCATCTTTCTTAGCTACCTCGGGAACTAGCTGAAACACAGGCCTAGGTCATTTTATAAATTTGACTACTATAGGGTTTGCTATGAATTCAGGTGCAGAGGAGGATGCCATGATGATAAATACCTTTTTCTACCTTTGGATGGATTGATTGCTGAAGTGCTTTGCCTCTTTGCTCGAAAATGCCTTAGCTCGGAAATCTTCATGCTCTCTGAAAGTTTGAATTCATGGTGAAATGAAATGGAGCCAAAACCTTATTTTATAAAGTCTTTTCTACTATCTACCACATTAATTGCTTGTCGGTAATATATTAGCTTAACTTTATTTACCGGTAATGATTGATTTTCAACTTCTTTTCTCTAACCGAGGGAATAATAGCACGTGTCATTAGATTGCCAAACCCTCAAGATAATTTTCTTCAATTTGATGAAGAACATCTTGCTGGTGGAGCATTGCTCTATCCTACCGGTGGAGCATCATATTGTCCTGCCGGTGGAGCATTTGTTGGTTCTACCAGTGGAGGAGTATCCCCAATTTTTAGATTACCTTTTCTAATCCATTGCTTTGAAAATTCTTGCTTAACCTCTTCAACCTTTTCTTTACCTTTCAAACTAGTACTTTTGTTGTCTATCGGTGTACCTTTACTTCTACAAAATTTAGCAATATGACCAATCTTGTTACATGCATAACAAGTTACATTATTTTTCTGAATAGCTTTCCCATAACCTATGCCGGTTTGTGTTCTACATTTATTTGATAAATGACCAAATCTTCCACAAACATAACATCTTACATTCATTCTGCAATTTTCAGAGTTATGACCAATTTTGTTGCATTTGGAGCATTGACCAGTGGGAGGATTGATGTTCTGATAATTCCTAGATCTACATTCATTTGTCCTATGACCATATTTATTGCAGTTAAAGCATTTTCCATTGAATTTGTAAGTATTAGAAGGTCTTACCAGTTTGCTGTGATCCTGGGTATTTGCAGTACCGGAGCTTTCTCCAACTTCAAATCCAATTCCAGAAGTGTCACCTTTGGGTTTTTGATTCTTCAATAAGGTACCAAGTTCTTCTGAGCTTTTCTTGAATTTTTCTTTGTGTTGATTTGTAGTTTCCAATTCCCTTTCCAAGATTTCTTTTTGTCTCATTAGTTCATTCGAGTCATTCTGAGTATGCATCAGATCTGTCTTCAACATGTCATTTTCATAGCTAAGTCTTATGTTCTCATTTGCTGCATCACTTAGTCTTCTAGTCAATTCTTCTTCATTCTTCTTTCTGTACTCAATCTCTTTGCAAAATCTCATAGTCATATCTTGCATTTCATTTTTTGTTGTCATGATCTCTTGTTTCAATTTGCTTATTATATCATTTAGTGATTCCTTTTCATCATTCTCATTTTGCAATTTTTCACAAAGTTCTCTTCTCTTATTTCTTGTAACAGTAATATTTTCTTGAAGTGCCTGAATAATGTCTTGAGCTACTTTTAAATCATCTTCTAATTTAATATTTTTCAACTTCTCTGCATCATAGTTAGTAAGAGCTCCTTCAAGTTGCTTCATCAGATTTTCCATCTTTACCGGTGACAAGATCTTCCTCAAGTTGTTAGGCTTCTGAAAATAGAGGACCAGGCTCTGATACCAATTGTAGGTCTCGGAGACAACTGAGACAGGGGGGTGAATCAGTTGTCAAATAAATTCAAACCAAAATCTTATTAACCAACTTAATGCTTAATACCGGTAAGACAGTTAAGTATGTCGGTAAACAGTGTTAACAGAAAATTGCTATACCGGTAAGAATTAATACATGAATCATAAGCACAAAGTCATCCACAACACATGACACCAATATTTGTACATGGAAACCCTGTAAGGGGAAAAACCACAGTGGGAAACCTTACCCACAATCAGATGATACTACTATAGATAGTAAGTGTACAAGGAGGGGTCTGCACATGCAGAAAGGCCAACAGCCTAGAGCTCATTGCTCAATCACAAATGGGAGTCACACTGACTACAGTTGGATGGTTAAATCCAATAAGAATGTATTGCACAAAATAGCATCTTCATATGTTGGATTCGGTACCAGTGTAGTGCTGATATGCTTCTACAAAAACCTAACTTCACCTTCGAATGATGTCTTCGTGTATACCTCTGCTTGATCTCGCATATACCTTCACACAATTCTTTTTCGCATTCCACACTTGATCTTACAAATAAGATCTTACATTTATACCATACCCTAAGACCAATTTTAGTAGGTCGGCTCTACAAGATATTACAATAAAAATATTTTACAAATAATACAATATCCGATGCAATGACCGATTGAACATGTTGGCTTAATGCATTTACAACAATAATAAATCATCTCCATAGCGTGCCATGTTGATATGGAAAAGATAAGCCTGCTGGTGTAACCCTAGATAACCTGGACCTATTTGCCGGTAAAAGAAAATATGCAAATAAGAATATACCAATGATTATTACTTCAAAATAAAGTGTCCACATGATGTCTTCGACATTGCCAAGTGTCTTCCATGTCATTTCAGGTACCGGTGAACATTATATCCTGTCGGTTAACCATATACTGGTAACTGTTGCATAGTTTACTGTTTGCCGGTGAATGTTGCTGGATCTCCAAGGTAGGTGAATTTAGCAGGTGTTGACATCAATGACAAAACCATACCAAAATACCAACATATTCATAACCTAAAAAAAAAGAAGCTTAAGAATGCTCCGAAATGGAGCATCTCTAACCTTATTTATTAACCTTGTGTGGGCCTTCTTTGTCAATAAGATTAGAAATGCTCCATTTTGGAGCATTCTTAACCTCCTCCATAACAATTATTTAAAAAAAAATGCTTCAAACATCATTATGGACATTCATCAAGGCATTAAAGAATAAAGGGAGTTAATTGCAATTTCCCTGGAGACATGACGTGAGTTGTTGATATGTATGTAAAATGTGGAAGGCGTAGCCAAGGCAAGTGGACTGGCTAACAAAATGCTTCAAAGAATGTGATTTCATAGTTGTTTAACAAAATGCCATGGTTGTGGGAGATGTACGCAATAGTGGAAGCTTAGACATGGCAAGTAAATTGATTGACAGAATGCCTTAAAGAAATGTGATCTCATTTAAAATAATGATCGCAAGATATACACAAAATTGTCATGGTATTCATCAAAGCACAAAGGATAGAGGAATTTTGTCAGTCGTGGTAGATGCAGCCGCTTTGGTAGACTTGTATGAAGATCATGGGAGCATTGCCAATACACATATACATGTGATGTTTGATAAATGTAGATTATGGAAGCATAGACAATGCATGTAAATTGTCTTACAGAATTCTTCAAAGAATAATGGAAGCTTTGGAATAGAATCAATAATGGAAGCTTTGGAATAGAATACGAACATCCACAAAGAAGGTTGACAAAGAGATTTTTGTCAGCTATTATAGTAAAGAGGGCTCACATAGTCATGCATGAAAAAATGTGGTAGCGTAGCCAAGACATTTAAATCGTTTGAAATATTTCTTCATAGAAATGTGATTTCATAGGATGCACAATCGCAACATGATTGCAGAATATATTCAAATTAAAATTGTTGAAAAGCCTTTGGAGAAATTCAATAAAATATAGAGTGATAGGTATTGTAGCATCCTAAAATTGTGACACTTGCAATTTCGACTGCATTTCGGTCTTCACGATGGCGACGCAACACGCAACCTGAATGGAGACCCCGAAACTTGCTCACGACACTAAAAACTGTATTTTCTAGCACCCTGGCCTGAACCTCCTTTGCACCCTGTTGTCCCGGGAGGTGGGACCAGAGCGCCCAGCGCCTTGGTCCTTCAGGACCAGGGTGCTCAGTGCCTTGGTCCCTCAGGACCATGGCGCCCAGCGCCCTGGTCCCTGGGCCTATTTTGGGCCCGGTCTCCTAAGGGGTCTCGGGTCTTTTTGTTTGCAAATTGGAAATTATTATTTTCGGGTCGGCCTAAGGTCGGGAAAATCAGTCTTTTAACCCTAATTGGCAAGTATATAAACTACATTTTCCTCTTTCATTTGGACATAAGATGACATGACGGAAAAAGCATGGAAACTATACTCGAGCATTCAAGCATTCAAGCATTCAAGCATTCCTTCTAAGTCTCCATTCAAGGCTAAGTGTTGCATTCAAGACAAGGATTCAACCATTGAAGAGGAGATCACTTACTACAAGCTACATACTACATACAACATACAACAAACAACAACATCTATACCTTCGCACATAAGGATACAAACATCCTTAGAACAAGGTATTAGTACTTGTTTTACATTACAGACATTTACATTTACAACATTTCTCATTTCTTGGTTAATTCCAAAACCAGGGTTTGACCTAAAGGAAAACCCCTAATCCCTAACCCCCCAATCGTCTTCACTTTTCTATGTGTAGGTTGCAGGTACGCAGCTGAAATTGAAGATCTGGAATCCTTGTGCAGAGACGAACAGATCCCCCTTCGTTTCGCGGATTTTTCGGAGGACCGTGGCGCTGGGCGCCATCGTCCCGACAAATTTTGCTCAAATTTGCAGGACAGTGCCGTATCGACATTTTACTACTAATTCCAGGTCCGCAGCTCCATCCTATATCCCTAACTCAGTTTATAAGCGAATCTTTATCACTTTCTATGCATTCCTAGCTTAATTCTTCTATGCACATTCTTTACAAAAGAGGGTAGCCTTGCTGTCTTAACCCCTTGAAACACATTTAGCATCCAATCTTACCTTGTGTGGGATTGGATCTTGTGAGTTTCAACCCCTCTTTTGAATGTAAAGTCTCCCCTAAGTGAAAACCATCAACCCTAGCGACCTCCCTTCTCTCTCCTCGGAGTTAGAAGAGGGGAGAGCAACTAGGGTTCGATTGCGATTTTCCGCTTTACAGGTATAAAGTGAAACTTCACTATCCATCCTCTCTGTCAGCACAAAAATGGAGCTTCATAACAACAAATGGACAATAATCAAAACATTATATGATTTGGAGATTTTTATCAGATGTTACAATTACAAATGCATTGGCCAAAATGAATGTAAAAATGTGAATCAAATCAACACGTATTTAGAAGTTCATGATACAAAGGTGGTGGAAATTAATGGAGCATGTAAGTCATCTACTACAAGAGCTATCATTAGTTTTCCTATAGTAGAGAACAACCCATATTAATTCAACTTCTTTGCTGCGTCACAAAGTTGGAATGGAAGTTCAAGAGTTGACTAAGGTTTTACCAAAAATGAAAGCAAGGATTATGAAGTAGTGAAGATTTTTGAAATGTCAATGAAGATGGAAACTCATGGAATATATATCAAACTCAATTTTGGCATTAAATGGTGTTGATGAAGAGAAAAGAAGACAAGATTGATACTCTTTGTCTAGATGGGTCAATAAATGTGGGACTCAAGAATGTGCGATCATTGAAGGAAAATATAGACAAACTTCATGTTCTTAAGCAGATTTAAAGAGGGATTTAATAAATTCAAATGATAACAATGAGGTGAGAAAACTACTTAAAGGTGATCATAAACGTCATCTTAAGATTACACTACTCAAGAAGATCGACAGTCCATATGCAATTGTGACACTTGATGAGTATTTTAGAAATTTTGTTGGTGAGCTCAACTCTTGATGCATGGTTAGATCCACAAATTTAGTGATAAACAAAGAGGAAAGAAGCTCATCAACGCATGGGTGCCAAAGGCATATATTTTCAAGTATGTAGCTACATTTTATAGTGTAAACAAAGAGTTGAGGATGACATGGTTACAAGATCGAATTAAGCATGATCCTGACTCCAAAGTTACAAAATTCAAATGTTCATTTTTGTAAAAGTGATTTATGTCACCAATTGTAATTAAAGTTAGCTTTTTGGATTGATTTTTGTAAAAGTTGGGTAAATCCTAACTTTCCTCCTAAAAGGTAGTTATACTAAGTAATAACTTAGGTAGTTATCCTAAGTGGTTATCTTAGGTAGTTGTCCTAAATGTATCTTATGTGGTTATCTTAAGAAGTTGTGCAAGGTAGTTATTCTCTCAAGCCTATAAATATAAGGCTATTTGATTTGTAAAGGGGGGGAGACTTTTACGACAGGAGGAAAACTCTGCAGTGTTTTGTAGAGGAAATAAATAAGAACTTTTAATGTTCATACCTTTGTACTAAGGTCTTTCTTTTTTAACTTGTATATTTTCAAAAAGAATAATGAAGAATGCATTGAATTCGTGTGTCTTGAAAGTATACATGAATTATTGTTACTAATTTTTCATATGTTGAATTAGTAACCCCTTTATGTATTTGAGAAATCTATTGATGAAACCTATCTCTTCATGTGTTGAGGTTTATTGTACTTCTTTCATCATCATTGCATGACTAGCTTATTTGGTGGTAACCCCTTTTGTAATTGTTATCATTTATGGAATCCTACTTGGTATTCATATGTCTTCTAGTAGGGTTTTTGTTATTAATCTTGGTTTAAGTTGTAGGTTTTCTCCTTTATGTACTTTCATGTTAAAAGTACACAAAATCCTAAATACCCCATCATACGAGGGAGTTGCCCATCTCAAACGCAGAGGAAGATTGTAGTTTTACTCCAATCTCTCCAACTCTTGGAATGTTTGTCACTACTTATCAGGCAAACATGGTCAGTTTTAGATAAATGATCGCAGTGAAAAATCTGTTTACCAACAGACAGCGAGGGGAAAAACCCTGACCTTGTTGGGGGCATTTTACATATAACACATGGATATCATGAGCACTCCTTGATGGACCTATATCAACACATGAGTACTCAATCGATCTCTCAGATTTATCATATTGTGTAGTGCATTTGACTCTCTCTGTTGCACGTTTATCATATTTTATCACATATTTAACATATTCTGTTACACATTTGACATCTCTATTACACATACAACAATTATTTTAGCTTATATGATCTCTATTTTTGTGCATATAAAACAGAGAAGGAAAATTGTAACCTGGTTTGAGATTAGGCTTGTGTAATCCCACCAAGGGACGCTGTTTTTCACTAACTTTGATTTTGCAAGTTTTCCTAACAATTTCTTGTAAATTTGGAGGAGTTAGCATATTTTTTGTTTTTCATTTTTTGCTTTCTTTCAAAGTTAGCTTAAAAAGAATTCACTTTCTTTAATAAAAAGAATCTCTTTTTATTTCGGGCTTAAAATTGCTGGAAATGTGCCTCTAATTCACTTGACCCTTGTTCATATTGATTGGGTTAACTCTGGTTGATGAAATAGTGTGAAGGAAATCTGTGAACTCTATCGGTATAACTTTTGCCAATGAACTCGACATATCTAAGCTTGGAGTAGCAGGTTTGAAGTCATCCCGATGACCCGACGAAGTCATCTTCGGTCATCGAGAGTGCTATCGGCTATCAGATAGACTTTTTCTGTGCTATGCCGATACCCGATGAATCCTCTTTGGGTCATCAAAGCGCTATTGGCTATCGGGTAGACTTGTTCAGTGTTATGTCGATACCCGACAAAGTCATTTTTCGATCACCGGGGTATCATCGGTTATCAGATGGACGAAAGGATAAAAGGCATGGAGTTTAGATCCAGATCCAATGGTCATCACTTTACTTCTATGGAAAGATGCACGTATGTTATTTCCTATGACTTGGTGACCATGGTGGGGCCCGACAAAAGGAGCAACTTAGATAGTTTAATGGGTGAGCAAGTCTAGGATAATCAGATGGTCATCACTATACTGCTATGGAAAGATGCACAAGGTTTATCCTATGCGACTTGGTGACCATGGTGGGGCCCGACAAAAGGAGCAACTTAGACGGTTTAACAGGTGAGCAAGTATGGGATGATCAAACGATTGTCACTATACCACTATGGCAAGATGCACAAGGTTTATCCTATACGACTTGGCAACCAAGGTGGGGCCTGACAAAGGAGAGCTTCATTCTAAGCTATTAATAAGGCCATGATAAGGTGGTAGGAGAGGGACTCTAGAGAAAATCAGAGGGTGCCACATGGTGGAGCACAGAAAGAGAGATTGAGCAGATCGGACAATCGGGATAGATGATAGTTCATCTTGCCGATGACCCGATGGAGTCGCCTTCAGTGATCAGGTCTATCATCGATCATCGAAGATGTAGTTTTGAAGTTACGCCAATACCCGATGGAGTCGACTCATCTGGACTGGTGTATTTGAATACAAATTAGTTCGATTCCTGGATGCATGTGGGATAATTGTTTACTCACGAATGCAAACCGACGCAGACAGTTAGATGTCTAACCAATTGGTGCAAACTGATAGTTGAACGGTTGACATGAAAATGTATATGAAGCCAAGAGGAATTCGAATAAGGCTGATGTTCTGATGATAAGCCATATACTATGGTGTGTAGCGAAGTGATCAGAGTGAACATCTATGCTATGATAATAGACTCTATTGTAAAGATTCTTTGCTGAGAATAAAGTGCTCTTGTTGTTAGTGGTGGGTTTCTTCTCGAAAGGGTTTCCCATATAAATTCATGGTGTTTATCTCTCTATGTGTTTGAATTATGACATTGTCTCTATTTCATATATGCTAATCTTAGTATCCTATAAAGTTTTAAAACACACTAGTCTTGTTTTCCCCGCAAATTGACATTAGGGAAGCACTTTTCCGCACTGTGCTTTCTTATAGGTGGTATCAGAGCCTGTCCAGTTGTGTTATCCTTTTGGGTAGGGTTGGTTTTTTGTGTTAATTTGTTTCAGTGGGAGTCTGTTAGTGTGTCTACTTGTTTACAGATTAAGATGGCAAGCACTTCTGGAAGAATGGATATTGAGAAGTTCAATGGCTCCAATTTTGAGTTATGGAAACTTAAAATTAAGGACTTGCTGGTTGACCAAGATTTTTGGATTGCAGTGACTAGACAAAAAAATTCAGGCATGAGGCAAGAAGATTGGGACTTAGCAGACCAAAAAGCCAGAGGACTCATAAGACTAAGCCTTGAAGACTCAATTTTGTTGAACATACATGAGGAGAAGACTGCAAATGATTTGTGGAAGAAGTTAGGAGACATCTATCAAGGCAAAACCTTGGCAAATAAACTCTTCCTTAGGAAGAAGTTATATTCTTTGAAAATGGATGCATGAATACCCTTGGTAGATCATTTGAATGTGTTTAACATGGTTCTCACTCAATTGACATTAGTTGGTGTAGCTATTCAAGAAGAAGAACGTTGCATGTTACTGCTATGCTCATTGCCAGATTCTTGGGAACATTTGGTGATGGCCATTGGCAGTACGACCCAGTTCAAGATGGATACTGTGGTCAATACTCTTTTGTTAGAAGAAATGAGAAATAAGTCTTTGGAGATGAAAAAAGATGCACTCTCTATTCAAGGTAAACCAAAGGACAAAGACAAAAAGAAAGGGAAGAAGTCTAAGTCCAAGTCTTAAGAGAGGTCCAAGTCTCCTCGAAAGAAGTCTAAGGTAAAATGTTGGAACTGTAGACAAAAGGGTCATATTCGAAAGGATTGCAAAGAGGAGAAGAAGAGAAAGAACTCTTCTAATAATGAATCTTCTCACAATGATGCAGATGCCTTTGTAGCAGCTCTGGCAGTGCCTGCTTCTAACAATGTGTGGTTGATTGAATCACGAGCATGTTTCCATATGACATCTCACAAGGAGTGGTTCTCAAAGTATGAACCGTATGCTAGTGGGAAGGTGTACTTAGCAAGTGATTCAACACTGGAGATTATTGGGAGAGGAAGAATTAAAATCCAATTTCCTGATGGGAGAATAAAGGGAATCAATGGAGTTCTGCACATACCAAGTTTGGCAAGAAACCTACTTTCCGTAAGCAAGCTCAATGATGCTGGAGTCCAGGTAACATTTGTGTCTAGTGGTTGTAAGATGACTAGAGGGTCTATTAATTTGGCTAAGGGTGAATGCATTGGTACATTGTATAGGTTAAATGCTGAACTTGTGTGTTGTAATATAGTCACTAAGAAATCTGATAAAACTACTAAGTTGACATATGATGTAAATTATATGGAAGCTAAAATTCCTGCAGAAAAGACAATGCTCTAGCATTATAGGCTTGGTCACATTGGTGAAAAAGGTTTGAAAACTTTAAAGAGTAAAAATATGGTAGAAGGACTTACTGATTATAACCTTAAGTTTGATTTATGTGAACATTGCATATATCGAAAACAAAACCATGTTCAATTTTATTCAAGTCCTCATAAATCTTCTGACATTTTGGACTATGTGCATTCTAATGTGTTTGGTCCAGTGGATGTACCTTCTTTGTCTAAATCAAAGTACTATGTATCCTTTGTTGATGATTATTCGAGAAGGACATTTGTTTATTTTACGAATAATAAGTCAGAAGTGTTCAGTCGGTTTAAGGAATTTAAAAACTTGGTTGAAAACTAGACTGGAAGAAGAATAAAATGTTTAAGAATTGATAATGGTGGTGAGTATTGCAATACAAATTATGACAAGTACTGTGTAGACCATGGAATCAAAAGACATAGAACTAAGCCTTATACTCCACAACAAAATGGAGTTGCTGAAAGGTTGAATCGGTCTCTGATGGAGAAAGCAAGAAGCATGTTGAGTAGTGTTGGGCTAGAACATAATTTTTGGGTGGAAGCAGTTGCTACAACATGTTACATGTTGAACTGGTCACCTACAACATCGTTAGTAGACAAGACACCTATGGAAGCATGGTCTGGTAAGAAACCTTCTCTAAGACACATTCATGTGTTTGGTTCAGAGGCATATGCACATGTGCTTGATGTTAAAAGATCTAAATTGGATAAAAAAGAAGTCAAATGTATTTTCATTAGAAATGGAGTTGGAGTTAAATGATACAAGCTTTGGAATCCTGAGACTGGAAAGGTTGTGTATAGTAGAAGTGTCATCTTCTGAGAGCTAAAACCTATGTCTATAGATAAACCAACAAACAAGGAAAAAGAGAAGGATGTGGTTGAATTTACATTAGGAGAAGAAGTGAAAATTCTAGATGTACCTGAAGATGAGAGTGAAGAGAGTTCAAGTAGCTCTAAAAGTTCAGAAGAAGAACAAAATGAAGCCTCACCACAAGTGTTAAGAAGATCCACATGAAAGAGGTGACAACCTGATAGGTTTACCCTAGATAGGTATAATTTTTTAATGTTGAATTTAAATTGTGCCTATGCTTTACTTGCTGATATTGATGAGCCTAGGATTGTAAAAGAAGCCATGGATATGTTAGATTCAGATTCTTGGTTGGAAGCCATGAATGATGAAATGAAGTCATTGGACAAGAATGGAACATGGAATCTAGTATCCTTGCCTAAAGGCAGAAAGACGGTGGGCTGTAAATGGGTTTTCAAAAGGAAGTATGGTCTAGATGGTAGCATTGACAAGTACAAGGCCAGATTGGTTGTGAAGGGGTATTCTCAAAAGGAAGGTATTGACTATGGAGAAATATTCTCTCCTGTAGCTAAGCTGACATCTATTAGATTTCTTTTGTCACCTGTAGCTGCATATGATTGGGAAGTTGAGCAAATGGATGTGAAAATAACATTTCTTCATGGGGACCTTGAAGAAGAAATCTATATGTCCCAGCCTAAGCATTTTGTGAAAAAGGGTAAAGAACATTTGGTATGTAAACTAAAGAAGTCTCTTTATGGTTTGAAAAAGTCTCCCAGAATGTGGTGTCAAAAATATGATACATTTGTGTTGTCTTTATGATTTGTGAGATCAAAAGCTGATCATTGTGTGTACTACAAGGTTGAAGATGATAAGATACTTATTATTTCTTTGTATGTTGATGACATGTTGTTCTTTGGAAATAACAAAGGTATGATCTCAGACTTGAAGTCCCAATTATCCTTGAAGTTCAAAATGAAAGATCTTGGGTCAGAAAACTACATTCTGGGAATGAAAATCAAGAAGGATAGGTCTAAGAGAAAACTCTAGCTCAGCCAGAGAAAGTACACCACTAGTGTTCTTGATAAGTTTAATATGTCTGTCTGTAAACAACAGGTTGTTCCTATTTTGTAGGGAACCAAACTGTTTATGCATGACAATCCGAAATACCTAGAAGAGATAGATGACATGAAGAGTATACCTTATGCAAGTGCTATTGGTAGCTTGATGTATGTAATGGTTTGTACAAGACCAAACATTTTCCAACCAGTGGGAGTATTAAGTAGATTTATGTCAAACCCAGGAAGACCGCATTGGGATGTTGTAAAGAGAGTTTTCAGATATCTAAAGGGTACTTCAAACTTTGCATTATGCTATCATGGTAATTTAAATTATTCAAAGAGAACTCTCAGTATTTATGGTTATGCAGATTCTGATTGGGCAGGGGACATTGACAAAAGAAGATCCACCAGTGGATACATTTTTATTCTGAATAGTGGAGCAATAAGTTGGATGAGCAAGCGACAGTCTGTAGTCGCTTTGTCCACTACAGAGGCAGAATACATGGTAGTCACACATGCTTGTAAAGAAGTTGTTTGGCTCAGGCATTTGAGTACAGATATTGGTTTTGATGCAGGGCAGGTTGAAGTGTGAAGTGAAAGTCAGAGTGCTATACGTTTAGCGAATAATCCTACATACCATACTAGGTCTAAACACATAGATGTGCAATTCCATTTTGTGTGTGACATGGTAGAAGATGAAAATATTAATCTAAACAAGGTAGACACTCAGGAAAATGTTGCGGACACATTAACACTCACAAGTTTAGGTGGTGTTCTAATTCAATGGGTCTCAGTACCCATCCCTCTCTATAATGTTTGGAAAAGTGCTCAAGCAGTCCAATGCATTCCTTGTCAAGTGGGAGTTTGTTGGAAATGTGCCTCTAATTCACTTGAACCTTGTTCATACTGATCAGGTTAACTCTGGCCGATGAAACAATGTGAAGGAAATCTGTGAACTCTATCGGTATAAATTTTGCCGATGAACTTGACATATCGGAGCTTGGAGTAGCAGGCTTGAAGTCATCCCGATGACCCGACAAAGTCATCTTCAATCATTGAGAGTGCTATTGGCTATCAGATAGACTTGTTCGGTGCTATGTTGATACTCGATGAATCCTCTTTGGGTCATCAAAGTGCTATTGGCTATTGGGTAGACTTGTTCCATGTTATGTCAATACTCAACGAAGTCATTTTTTGGTCATCGGGGTAGCATTCGTTATCGGATGGACGAAAGGATAAAAGGTGTGTAGTTTAGACCCAGATCCAATGGTCATCACTTTACTGCTATGGAAATATGCACGTATGTTATTTCTTGCGACTTGGTGACCATGGTGGGGCCCGACAAAAGGAGCAACTCAGACGGTTTAGTAGGTGAGAAAGTCCAAGATGATTAGACAGTCATCGCTATACTGCTATGGCAAGATGCACAAGGTTTATCCTATGTGAATTGGTGACCATGGTGGGGCTCAAAAAAAGGAGCAACTCAGACGGTTTAATAGGTGAGTAAGTCCGGGATGATCAGACAATTGTCGCTATACTGCTATGGAAAGATGCACATAGTTTATCCTATGCGACTTAGAAACCAAGGTGGGGCCCGAAAAAGGAGAGCTTCATTCCGAGTGGTTAGTAAGGTCATGCTGAGGTGGTAGGGCAGGGACCCAGTGCAAATCAGAGGGTGCCATGTGGTGGAGCGTAGAAAGAGAGATTGAGAAGATCGGACGATCAGGATAGATGATAGTTTGTCTTGCCATTTACCTGATGGAGTTGCCTTCGGCAATTGGGTCTATCATCGGTCATCGGAGATGTAGTTTTGAAGTTACGCCGATACCCAATGGACTCATCTAGACTGGTGTATTTGAATACGAACCGGTTCGATTCTTGGATGCATGTGGGATAATTGTTTTCTCATGAATGTAGACTAACAAAGACAGTTAGATGTCTAATTGATTAGTGCAAACTGACAGTTGAACGGTCGACATGAAAATGTATATGAAGCCAAGAGGAAACTCAAACAAGGCTATTGTTCTGATAATAAGCCGTATACTGTGGTGTGTAGTCGAAGTGATCATAGTAAACATCTGTCCTGTGATAACATACTTTATTTTAAAGATTCTTTGCTGAGAATAAAGTTCTCTTGTTGTCGGTGGTGGTTTTTTTCTCGAAAGGGTTTCCCACGTAAATTCATGGTGTTTATCTCTATGTGTGTTTGAATTATGACATTGTCTCTATTTCGTATATGCTAATCCTAGTATTATGTAAAGTTTTAAAACACACTAGTCTTGTTTCCCTTACAAATTGACATTAGGGAAATGTTTTTCCGCACTGTGCTTTCCTTACAAAAATGAATCAAATTTTCTTTTGGGTTTAAAAAGAATCTCATTGCAAGGTAAAAAGAACAACAAAATCACCCTTTTGCTTTCTTGCAAGTAAGGGCAGACAATTCAAATTTGGGCTTAAAAAGAACAACAACAAATTTCAATTTCTTATAAAGGGATAAAAAGAACAATCCATTTATTATTGCAAATTAAAAAGAACAAGCCACAACTTTTCAATTTACCAAGCAATTTACTTTCAAGCAAAACGTGCTTTCATTTTTGTTCACCAGGATTTTCATTCTCCTAGTTACAAAATCATTGCTATAAGGTATTAAAAAGAACACCATTATTGGTTAAGAAACATCTCCAATTAGGATTCAATAAATCATTACTTTGGAAGGATAAAAAGAACATTGTTTGCCTTGTCTCGAATGTGGTAGGTATATGCTCTCCCCTTAATTGGGTGACCAAAAAACCAAAGCACTCTTTTATGCTTTCTTTTACTTCAAGCAATTAAATCCTTTAGAGAGGGCCTACCTTCCCAAAGCCTTGAGGGGGATAGTGAGAAATGAACCAAGTGGGAAACCACTTTATTGCTAAGTATTCCAACCCATTATAATCAAATGTGGAGGCTGATGAAAATCCCCTCCAACGGTTTTACTCAATGATTAGCCTTTCCCCAATATCTTTAAGATATGTAAAGCCTTTGTTCTAAAGGTTGGGAAGCCTCCCGAGGGAGTTTATCACTGAAGACCAAATGAAAGCCTGATTACGAACCTTAGCATTAGAAACCTTGAGCCAAGTCAGTTGCCATACATTGGCAATATCATAGTGCAACGGTGGGGAAGAATTTGGCCCCAAGATTACTCACCATATATCTCCCAAGATAACTACCCAACTATGAAGCAATTCATTTTGGGTTAATTTCTACCAAAAGGCAAAAAAATGGGCGCCCTCTAGGGGGTGACAAGGCTATTTCAGCTAATAGAATATTGAGACTAGTGGGTTATGTTATTGTTGATGGACCTTGAATAAAGTGTCTATCCGATGTGTCTTTTATCAAGTAAATCAAACCAATGAAAAAATTCAGGATTTCAAAACATCCTCACAAAAGCATACACTCAATGTTTAGCGTAGGGATGACCATTGTTTTCATGTGTGCTATGTCTTCTTGTCATGAACATTAAAACATATTTCAATTTACAAATCAACCAATACAATAGTCAATTCAAAACAAAGAGCAAAGAGCAACTTTAGAGAGAAGAGAATTTCCCAACTAAGAACCTTAGGAAAGGGGTATCTAATCTTCAACTATCTTCAGATAAGATTTCATCCAGCAAGATTAAGGAGTATCAAAAAGAGTGATCAAAGGTTCTACCATCCAACAAATTTCATCAAAACAAATACCTAGTTAGGTTCTCAAGTTCTCAAATTAAGTTTCTACATTGTGAAACTTGACTCATATCATTTGACACACTTTGTCATAAGGGTGAAGCAAACTAAGCCTTTACTTGACAAGTAAGCTTGAGTATCCGAAACAAAGCATCCATATCAAACATTAGCATCAACATTGATCATTTTGTATGAGCACTCCCCATATTTTGAGAAGAAGAAGTCTTCATCAAAAGACTAAGTTGAAGAAGAGACAACCTAGTTCTAAGGTCCTTGCCAAATAGAGTAAATTTATCTACATCAACCATCAAATCTTTAAATCACATCACATTTTGTTACATCATATGCGGTTGTATATCCAAGGAAAAATGAATGAATTTGACAACGAACCTTTGAGAAGTAGGGCTTACATTCAGAAAGCAACATTCAATCAATGCCTTAATAGTGGAGGATAGATTAATCTTGCCTTGTTTCCAAAATTTCTTGTCACTTACCACAAAGATCGACCTGAGCCACAAACTCCACCAAGAACCCCAATAGAAGAATAAAAATTCACTACTATAGAGGTATATTGATGCCCATTATCACTCGATCTTAGAAAAACAAAGGAAAGGATCTGTAACCAGAATCAAGTACATGACAAATGGAGTCTAATCCTTTTGATGAATATACAAATGTGGGGGAAACAAAGATCACCGAAGAGCTTCTCCAACAATTTCATGAGAGTGCCTCTTTCCAAAAACTCATGGAAAGGCTTATAGAATTAGAAAAGCAAAATTATTTTCTCATGCTAACTAGTAAAGGGGTTAGGATTCCTTCGGATTTTGACATAGAAAATTTAAGGAATACTAATGAGAGAGTCTGATGAACAAAGACAAGGACCTATACTTACAATACCCAAAATCAAGAGCATTTTAGAGAGGAAGATATACATGATCAAGAAAACACATGCAGCCAAGACAATACCCATGATCATTACAACCTTAGTGAACAAGGAGATGTTCGTCATCGAAGGTCCAGAGAAGGAAATGTGGCCCTCTCTCTTATTACACAACAGCTCCAAGTAATCTAGTGACAAATGCAAGATATGCAACAAGGATCTACAAAAAGGTATTCTTTGGAGGACATTTGTCCTTACCCTTTTTACAGGAGGCAAAACTTGATACCGTTCCCACAAAATTTGAATATACCAAAGTATGATAAATACGATGGTAAGAGTGATCCCCGTGATCACGTTAGGGAATTTTGTACTATGAGCTTGGAGTTTGCTCACAATGATACATACATGATGAGGCTATTCCCAAGAAGTTTGGGAGGGCAAACAATGGAGTGGTTGTCAAAACTCATACCTCCCATCAGATCATTCGATGAGTTGGTAAATAAATTCATTACACAATACTCCTACAACATCCAACATGAGATCACTATGCTTGACATATGCAACATGAACCAAAAGAACAATGAAACATTCATGGTGTTATTACAACAATGGAGATGTATGGTCTCAAGGTACCCATGCAATGCACCTAAAAAGGAAAAGATGGAGATCTTCATAGACAATTTAAATAGTGAAATGAGTTATCAACGCAAACTACAATGTCTACCTACTTTTACAAAGTTGATAAAAAATGGCATCTAAGTAGAGGAAGCCTCCATCAAGAAAGGGACCTTGAGGTTCTCCAAGGATGGTGTTAGTTCATCAATTAATAACACCTATAGCAATTAATATACTAACAACAACTAAGACAAGTCCAAATTTTGGACAAAATAAAAATGTTGTTAATTATGAGGTAGTTGATGCCAACAATGTAAAGTCTAAACAACTAGTATTGACTTTATCAGGCAACACACCATCCAACAATGATCAAAGAAGTGTTAATCAGAGCACTAACAATAATCAATGCACTACCAACCAAGGAGCATCAACTCTCACCAAAACATAATGATATCTTGGAGCAAGATCTTGTCGAAACAATGGTTCCAAACGATCTGGATGTCAATCTGTTTCAAGCCATGGTGGCCCATATGAAAATACCACATAAATTATCCTTCTCAAAACATTATGAGGTCTCGTTAAGTCATCCGCACAACACCCCACTCCATATTGAAGTCCTAGTCTATAAACATCAGGTCAAACACGTACTAATAGATGGAGGAGATAGTCTTAATATATGTGCATTGGAATTATCTGAACAAGCTATTGATCCTAAAAATAAAATCACCATCAAAGCCTACAATGATGAAGAAAGTTCATCCAAAGGAATAGTAGTACTACCCATTCAGGTAGGACCTGTGCAAAGAGACACATTGTGCCAAGTCTTAGACATAGACTTGACATACAACATACTCTTGGGTCATCCTTGGATCCATGAAATGCAAGCGATACCTTCAAGTTTGTCTACAATGGACAAGAAATTTCAATATTTGCAGATACTAACCCCTTTTAGTACTACAATGCTATGCAAGAAACTCAAAATGTCCTGGTTCCACAAAATAGAGAGGCCCAATCTTCCTCATCATCCAACCATCAAGAAAAACTCAAGTCATTATCCATGAAATTTGAAAAAAAAATATGAAGATAAAGGACCAAGGCATGGGGGAGTACTCTTTTGAACCTCTATGTCTATCTAAGTTTCCAACTTCACCAAAGTCTCATTGACAACCTTCTACATCAAAACATCGGGCAGTACAACCCATCAAGAAGTTTGATGGTAAATTTATCCAAAGAGGCACATTAGATGAAGAAGCATACGACAAAGACATCCTTGGTTGGCTATACAAGGACGAGGAAGAAATCAAAGCAGCTACCCTAGAAGTAGTCGTTCCCACATAACAATATGGGAATGGGTTCAATATCATGTAACACATGGGATATAAAGGAAAAGGTCCTATTGGCTAGCGTCAAGAAGGCATTATAGAACATATAAAACCCTATTCACAATTTTTAAAAGACAAATCAGGACTTGGGTATGGCCAGCATATTCCACCTATGCAAAAGAAAGATTCACGTAAAAAATCCCAAATGGAAAGAAAGGGTGACGCATAACAAAGACTCATGGCAAGAAGTGCTACACCACACAACAAAAAATACAAGAAAAGAACAAAAGCATGCAGAAAATGAGAGACAACAAGAAGAGCTCGCTATCCAAAGAGAGGAAGCCTCTTATCTGAAAATACATCATTTACAAGAACCTAATCAAACCAAGTCCGAACCACAACCCGGGGAGATTTCTCCTCACAAAAGGGAAACAGTGTATGTACAAATCCAAAGAGTAAAATCAAGAACAGATCCTGAATCAAAACAAGCTACCCAACTTGCATCAATTATCAGTAATCTTTTCTCACCATGTACGACATCCCTATCAGATTCAATGAGGTAACCTAAGATAGTGATTCTGAAACAAATTCCAATGAGTATGAGTGGGATACTTGTTCTGATATTACTGAGGATATTGAGGTGGATACAATCCATGCATATGCACCCATTCCCTATGAGGAACAAGGTTCAAGCTCTAGATCATTTGAATTCGAACTACAACATATCTATGAGGCTAGTGAGAATGAACAACTTCAATATGAGAGAGGCAATGTCGGTGAGAATACCATTGAAAACCTTGAGACTGTTATAAACCTTACCCATGATACAAAAAACTATGATAATATCTTTATCATGACCCTCACTGTGGCTGGTCTTGACCCACCAAACGACTCCCTACCTCTCATCTATCCAGACCTCATAAATTGGGAAGAACCTGAATGTGATATATACCTGTTGGCAATATGAAAGAATTTATTATGTGTTGAATTGATGTTTTTCTATTGATGTCAACACTAGCTATTATGATTGGTTACCGATAGACAAATTTTGGTTACCAGTAGTAGAACTAGTGTTACTAGTAGAAGGGACTATCAGTTGGATACAACTGACATGTTTGGATCAATGGAATATGTTTGATTTGATGTTTTTGGAGTAAATTTTGGCCAGTTGTTATTGACTTGATGATCAGATACTATCATACACTCTAGTAAGCCTATACTGGTAAGGGTTTAAGGTTTTATCGGTAGATCTTTTATTGAGAATCTTTGACAGGATGCATAACTGGTGTTGGTGCGGCTTCTAGATGGAATTCAAGATATAGAAGGTGATATTTGTTCATGCCTCAACTGATTGGAGACGTCGCTTTGGTGTGGTGAATCTATTTCGGTCTAGGTTATGGACCAATATCATGTTACATGTTCTCTACAAGTTACTAGGATGATTTATGGATTGGTTAATGTTGTTTGGTCTAAAGTCAACATGTTATATCATTGTAATGTGGATATATGTAATGATCTTATTATAATATCTTTTAGGTGGCCAACCTAATTGGTTTAGGCCTTAGGGTTTGTATAAATTGATGTAAGATCTCATTGTAGGTCGTGGTGGTAATGTTCATGGAATGAAATATCGTATGCGAAGGAGATTTGGTTGATCATAGGTGATCGAATTGGGTTTATGTAAGAGGTCAAAGGCCTTCGGTATTGAGCTTAACCGGGACTATAATCAGGCATGGTAGATGCTATCATTAGTAGTTCATTCTTCTCGATTGTTGTCCAATTATATTGAGGTGGTTATAACCTCTCTATAGTCAGTGAGACTCATTTGTAATGAGTAGTATTCTCTAGGCAGTGTGCCTCCCTGCATGTGCAGGCCCCTTATTGTATCACATACTTTCTACAGAAGTATCATCTAACTATGGGTAGGCTTTCCACCGTGGTTTTTCCCTTTACTGGGTTTTCCACGTACAAATCATGGTGTTATGTGGTATGGTTGCGTTGTATTGATTCTTTGTTTCATTTTTAAGTTTTATTGTTTACCGGTATCTATTTCTGCTATTCCGGTATTTAATATTTATGTGCTTTGGTTAAAGGTTATAAAGTGGCTTGATTAATATAATCTATTGACAACTGATTCACCCCCCTCTCTCAGTTGTCCATCAGTTATTCTAACAATTGGTATCAGATCTTGGTCATAGGTTCAAACCCCTTGCTTGCACTGGCTTGGTCATAGGTTCAAACCTCTTGCTTGTGCTGGGGGTAATTGTTGCACGGTGTGTGCCCTTGGTCTCCTTCTATTGTGCACCACACTGCTTAAGATTGTGACATGGCTTAACCGCCTCCTATGGATTCTATAAGTCTGGTGATTGTATTGAGCATTAACAGGTCAATTTTTTGGTGCAACAACCACACTTCTAACAAGTGGAGGAAAAGGTGGAGGAAAAGGAAGTCAAATTGGTTTATGTGAACACTAAAGAGTAGATTGCAAATATATTCACTAAACTACTGTTTAAGGAACATTTGAATATTTGGCAGATAGGTTAGGGGAATCTACCCCTCTGGCAAAAACTTAACTGATGGAGTAGAGCATCAGTCTAGTATGCATCATCAACTTTATCCTTTGCTCAGGATTGATGTAGTGGTGCTACTACTTAGGGGGAATAGTCAGCTTTGAGATTCACACGATTTGATATCTATATCATATCCTTGGCATTGATGTCAAAGGGGGAGAGTTATATGTGAAAAATAATGTTATAATATTTCATATGGGAGATAGATTCATATCAGTTTCAGATTGGACTACACTCCTTAGGGGGAGTTGCTGGGATTTTTCAGTTTTTCATTGCTATATCTTCTATTAGAAATTTTTGGCATTTCTTGGCACTTAGATGATTTCTTTTTCACATCTAGTGTTGCCATCAATGCCAAAGGGGGAGATTGTTGGCAATATGAATAAATTTATTATGTGTTGCATTGATGCTTTATCATTGATGTCAACACTAGCTGTTATGATTGGTTATCGACAGACAAATTTTGGTTACTAGTAGAAGAACTAGTGTTACCGACAGAAGGGACTATCAGTTGGATACTACTAACATGTTTGGATCAATGGAATATGTTTGGTTTGATGTTTCTAGATTATGTTTTGGTCAATTGGTATTGACTTGACGATCAGATGCTATCATACACTCTAGTTAGCCTATACTAGTAAAGGTTTAAGGTTTTACCGACAAAGCTTTTACTGAGAATCTTTGACAGGAAGCATAAGTAGTGTTGGTGTAGATTCTAGATGGAATTTAGGATGCAGAAGGTGATCTTTGTTTGTGCCTCAACTGATTGGAGATGTCGCTTTGACGTGGTGAATCTATTTGGGTCTAGGATATGGACCGATACCATGTTACGTGTTCTCTACATGTTACTGGGATGATTTATGGATTGGTTAATGTTGTTTTGGTCTAAAGCCGACATGGTATATCATTGTAATGTGGATATATGTATCGATCTTATTGTAATATCTTTTAGGTGGTCGACCTAATTGGTTTAGGCCTTAGGGTTTGTATAAATTGATGTAAGATCTCATTGTAGATCATGGTGGTAATGGTCATGGAATGAAATATCATATGCGAAGGAGATTTGGTCAATCATAGGTGATCAAATTGGGTTTATGTAAGAGGTCAAAGGCCTCTGCTATTGAGATTAATCTAGACTGTAATCAAGCATGGTAGATGCTATCATTGGCAGTTCATTCTTCTGGATTGTTGTCCAATTATATTGAGGTGGTTATAACCTCTCTATAGTCAGTGAAACTCCTTTGTAATGAGTAGTGCACTCTAGGAAGTGTGCCTCCCTGCATGCACAGGCCCCTTATTGTATCACATACTTTCTACAGAAGTATCATTTGACTGTGGGTGGGCTTCCCACCATGGTTTTTCCCTTTACCAGCTTTTCCATGTATAAATGATGGTGTTATGTGGTATGGTTGCATTGTGCTGATTATCTATTTCATTCTTAAGTTTTATTGCTTACTGGTATCTATTTCTGCTATTCCAATATTTAATGTTTATGTGCTCCAGTTAAAGGTGTAATGTCCTAAAATTGTGACACTTGCAATTTCGGCTACATTTGGGTCTTCACGATGGCGACACAACATTGAACCTGAATAGAGACCCCAAAACTTGTTCATGACACTGAAAACTGCATTTTTCTGCACCTTGGCATGATCCCTCCTTGCACCCTGCTGTCTTGGGAGGTGGGACCATGGCGCCTAGCGCCCTGGTCCTTCAGGACTAGGGCACCTAGTGCCCTGGTCCCCCAGGACCATGGCGCCCAGCACCCTGGTCCCTGGCCCTATTTAGGGCCCGATCTCTTTTGGGCCTTGGGTCTTTATGTTTGCAATTCGGGAAATAATGTTTCCTGGTTGGCCTAAGGTCGGAAAAATTAGTCTATCAGCAAGTATATAAACTACATTTCCTCTCCCATTTTGGGGAGGAAGGACATATGTGTGCAAGGCGCGGAAGCGATATTAAAACACTCAAACATTCAAGCATTCAAGCATTCCTTCAAGCAATTAAGCATTCTAAGTCTCCATTCAAGGCTAAGTGTTGCATTCAAGACAAGGATTCAACCATTGAAGAGGATATCACATACAACATACAACATACAACAACATTTACACCTTCGCATGTAAGAATACAAACATTCTTACAACAAGGTATCAGTACTTGTTTACATTACAATCATTTACATTTACAACATTCTCATTTCTTGGTTAATTCCAAAATTGGGGTTTGACCTAAGGGAAAACCCCTAATCCCTAACCCCCCAATCGTCCTCTCTTTTCTGTGTGTAGGTTGCAGGTACGCGACTATAATTGAAGATCTGGAATCCTTGTGCAGAGACGAACAGATCCCCCTTCGTTTCGCGAATTTTTCGGAGGACCGTGTGCATGCTGGGCGCCATCGTCCCGTCAACTTTCACTCAAATTTGCAGGACAGCATCATCTCGACATTTTACTGCTAATTCCAGGTCCGCAGCCTCATCCTATATTCCTATCTCTGTTTATAAGTAAATCTTTCTCACTTTACATGCATTCCTAGCTCAATCCTTCTATCTACATTCTTTACAAAAGAGGGTAGCCTTGCTGTCACAACCCTTGAAACTCATTTAGAATCCAATCTTGCATTGTGTGGGATTGGATCTTGTGGGTTTCTACCCCACTTTTGAATGTAAAGTCTCCCCTAAGTGAAAACCGTCAACCCTAGTGACCTCCTTTCTCTCTCCTTGGAGTGGTGGGGGGAGCACTTAGGGTTCGATCGTGATTTTCCCCTTTACATTTTGGTGAACTCGACGTGAACATCCTTTCTGATTATTCATGGTTAGATCTGAAAATTGGATGCCTTGATTACATTTCCATGTTTGATCTTTTGCAAATTTTAGAGGTTAATTACATGAAAACCCTAAATTTTCTTTTTTGAGCTTGTGAAATGCCTAAATGTTAATGCTTGTTTCAGATCTACCCTTCTATTGCAAATTATCAATTCATATTTGTGCTTTAATTCTAAAAATTAAGTGGTTAAGTGTCAAAACCCTAATTTTTAAAACCCTCTTGATTCAACCTTTGACCGATGATTTCACTGATCAAAACATCTCCAAATCAGCTGTAACTTTGGATTCCGCAACAAAATCATAATATCTGTCATCCCTAAAAGTTTGGAAAAAAGTTGCGAGGACCGTGTGCACCCCGAGCGCCATTGTCCCCGACATTTTTTTTGAAATTTTGGGAGCTAGATCTTATTGTATTTTTCTGCTAAAATCCAGAATCTTGGCTGATTTCATCAATTCTAACACTTTCAAAATTAAAGTCAAAGTTGGTCTAGTGATTGCTTGGATTAAGGCTTCTAATCATTCAAAAATTGTTGAAATTGAAATTTTGTGTCAAAATTGTGTTTCTTACTATCCTAAATCTGAAAAGTGTGTTGGCATTCATTTGAAATTTCAGTACTTTATTCAAATTCTTGCAATTTGTGACTTTTGAAATTAAGTGTTTAATTGCAACAACTTTGATTTTCGCTTTCAAAATTGAATTTTGCGTGAAATTGAGTCAACTTTTAAATTTCAAAGCTTGCATTGCTCTTAGTATTCCCTCTAAAATCATAAAATTCAAAGTTTCAGTTTCCATCTCTTTTTCAAAATTCAAATTTTGCATTTTTCAACAATCTGGGTAGGATTCAATTTTGAGATTGCAACTTTAATTTGGCCTTTCTACAGATCGTAAAATCACTCAATTTTTTCAGATTAGCTTTAAAATCATCATAACTTTCATCCCTGAAAATTTTGAAAAAAGTTGCGAGGACCGCATGCACTCCGTTCGCCACGGTCCCTGACTTTTTTTTCAAAAATTCGGGAGATTGTCGTGATTGCATTTAACAGCCTAAATCTAGGAGATTGGCTGATTTTATTGAAATTTGCTACCTCTAAATTCAAAATCTTCTCTCCCTCTCTAGTGCATGAGTTTTACAACAATAAGCCCTACTTACACTATTCCCATTAGACGAAGCATTAGAATTAAGTCTTTCCAAGGTTTAATTACTGAGGAGATGGAACCTAATTTGAATAGCCTTTTTAACGAGGACACGGGTAATTCCTCTAATTCTCCTAATGATGAAGAAGCTCTCCATGAGGTTTCTGTAGATCAAATTTCGAAATTGGATAACCAATTTGATGATTTTCAGCAATGGATGTCTCAAGAGTATCCCGATAGTCAAGCTCTTTCATTAATTGAGGGTCTAAAACGTATGGTTCAAAGTGATAAGAATGGAATTGATATTTTGCCTGGTATTACACACATTGTGGATTCGAATGTGATGCCTATGAAGAGTTGTGTCGAAACTTTAGGTTACACACAACCTCCCACTCAAGTCAATCATTCTATTCCATTGACAACTTCTATTGCTAGCATACCTACCTTTACATCAAACATAATGACTACTTCTATACAAGACATTCCGCCTATGATCACCAGTCATGGGGGCAATCCTTCCTCTTCAATTAACCCTCTTCCTTCATTCAATCCAACTTCTTCATTCATTCCTTCAATAAGTGTTCCTATTACATCTCCACAAATGAACATGACGCAAGGGGGCAATTCATTCAACCATTCCATTCCTCCTTGTAGTGCTCCTCTTTTCCAACCATCTCCTATGACTAACTATCATAGTGTCCCGCCACCTTACTCTCAATCAATACCTTCTTTCAATAACATAATACCTCCATCACAATCTAACACGTCTAATATGAACTCTTCGACTGAAGTGACCATTAACAATCTTGCACAAACTGTCTCTTCTTTATAGCAACAAATTGCCTCTATGAATCAATCTAAGTTTAGTGTGCCCACATTTGATGTTGCGAGCCCACTTTCTCTTGACATTGTTCGAGCTATCCCTCCTAAGCATGTTGAAATCCCGCATTTGGAGCTTTATAATGGTAAAGGTGATCCTCTAACACATGTTAAGACTTTTCAAACAATATGTACCGATTTTGCTTATGACCAAAGGTTGCTTGCAAAACTGTTTACCAGGACATTAAGAGATAAAGCCCTACAATGGTATTGCTCGTTGCCTTCTTATTCTATTACTTCTTTCGAACAACTTGCAAATGCTTTTATTCAACAATTTCAAAACAATATAAGTCCTAATGTTACTTTGATTGATTTAATGCATTGTAAACAAGGTGTTAAAGAAAAAGTGACTGATTTCATTGGTAGATATAAGCATTTATATGCTCAAATCTCTTTTCCAGTGCCTGACAATGATATTCAAAGAATCTTTATTTCTAATTTACAAAAAGATATTAGAGAAAAACTTCTGTTTTCTGAGTTTACTTCTTTCCAACAGTTGTGTGCAACTCTTCACAATTATCAACTGACTGTGAGTCAAATGGAACAAGCAAATCCTATGGCTCCGAGTGATAAGGGTGATAGTAGTCAACAACCATTTGGAAAGTTTAAACCAAATAGAGAGTCTGTTAAGTTCAATGAAAACATCATCAACAACAATGTGAATGCAGCATCGGGTGTGCCTCCTTTTTCTAAGTTTTTCAAGAAAGAAAGAAAGTTTACTCCTTTGAATGACTCATTGCATAGTATTATGAAAAAGTTATTGGAAAAAAATGTGCTTACTCTCCCTCCTATAAAGAAAATAGATCCTGTAAAGATTAATTCACCCTATTTTGATAACAAATCTTTTTGTCAATTTCATCGTCAACCTGGGCATGATATTGAAAAATGTTTTGCTTTAAAGGGTAAAATTCAAGATTTGATTGATAATAATACTATCTCTGTTTCTGGTATGAATGATAAAGGAAACACATCTGTAGCTCCTCCTAACCAAAATCTTAAGATTTTTACTGATCCATTACCTTCTCATACCTCTAATGTGATTGAGACTAATGATTCCTCTTTCTCATCTGATGGTCTTGTGTCTATGACTCCGAATGTGATTAACTTTGTAGAGTAGCAAGAAAACCCTAAAGAACCTTCCATCACATTTGATTCTAGTGAAACTATTAGGGCACTTGATGGTCCTTTATACATAGTTGCAAAAGTCAAGAATACACCTTGCCGTGGAGTGCTTATTGATTCTTCTTGCATGGTTAATGTTATTACTGAAGAATTTCTCTTTACTTTACAATTGAATCAAGTGATCTATGACAAAATAGATGTGATTGTGAAATTATTTGATGCATTTTCTTCTCCTGCAATTGGTTCTATTACATTACCTATTGAGGTCCATAACAAATCCTTTGATGTGAACTTTTCTATTATTCCTTCATCCGAACAATTTCGTGTGAAGCTAGGCTATCCTTGGCTATCTTCCATGAAAGCTATTGCTTCTCCTATTCATAAATGTTTAAATTTCCCCATAATGGTGAATTTGTTACTATCAATCATAGTCTCTTTAAACCAGCTGAAAGAACTTCTAGCGTTCCTATTGATTATTTTTGGCCTAAACAATTCCAATCTCTTCCTCTGCAAAGTGATCATCTTTTCAAATCTTATCAAAAGTGGAAAACAGATATGATCCTATCTCTAAGTGAACCTAGAACACCCAAACTTGATATTCCTATCGTTCTTGAGAAGGAAGTTCTTCCTTTGAAAGATAAAACTAATGTCTTTCCTCAAGAAGATTCCCAACCCATTCCTATGGATGTGACTATGTCTATGTCTAATAAACTTTCTAAAAGTAGGCCTATACCTCCTCGTCATGATGGACTTGGTCTCCTTCCTC
Source organism: Cryptomeria japonica (assembly GCF_030272615.1). Taxonomy (NCBI): domain Eukaryota; kingdom Viridiplantae; phylum Streptophyta; class Pinopsida; order Cupressales; family Cupressaceae; genus Cryptomeria; species Cryptomeria japonica. Next base: position 122,801,160 of record NC_081406.1, on the reverse strand, counting down.
AACCAAATATTCCTCCTTTATATGGAGCAGTTCCTCCTCCTTCCTTTTATAAAGAGAAGAGACCTTCCTCTTCTCCTATTATCCAGCCTAAGAGACCACAACCTAAACACCCAAGTGATAAGGATGAGAACATTCCTCCTCCTCAATCTTCTCCACTTCCTACTAAGACTAGACGGAATCATTCTGCACGTGAACGCCGATGAAAGTGTCGTCTTAGAGCTCAGGTAGCTGCTTCTCAAACTTTGCAATCTTCAAAAACACCTTCAGCTAGTATTCTTCCATTTTCTCCTCAGCTGAAAATTAAGCCAAAATCTCCTAAACATAAGATGCATGATGGTTTTGATCCTATGCGAGTTAAAGATCCTATTTTTATAAATCTTGATGATGATATAGATGAAAATGTTATTCATGATGAAAATTTTACTTCTCTTGCTTCTGATAGTGAACATGAATTTGTTGATATTGATAACCATTTATCTAACGAATTTTCTAAAGCACTTATCCTAGCTCCTAGACAAGAACAACGTGGCTTGGAACATGAACATAGCCCTTGTTTGGATCGTGTGATAGCTCCATCTGCTGTGTTGAATGTTCCTCCTCTAGCGTGTTTCCTACCTTCCCGAAATATTGATCAGCAAGATCGGGGGGTGGATGACGTGCTAGACTAGTTTCATTAGCATAGCAGACTCTCTCCTCCTCTCTTTTGTTACTTCTTCTATGTGTTATTCTCATTCTTCTATTTGTTGTCCTTAGTGTTGTCTACTTGAGGACGATGCAAAACATTGAGATCTCTTTTGGTCTCTCTCATGTTGACTCAAAAGACACATGTGTTCCCTTCTTCCAGGTGACCTTCCTTGATTGGGGAATGAAGAACAATTATGCATACATACATATGATATACATGAATTATCATACAGCATACTGACCCCGAGGAAAGCAAAGTCACCTTGTGCTTTGTGTTTGTGTCTATTATCCTTGGGTTTATCTCACACTTGGGGGCTAAATCTTTGTGATAACGGGCTCCTTTCCCTTCTCATTTCTTATGTGTATCACTACCTTAAAGCAATCACCCCCGTTGAGGCGTGTGCGATCGCTTTAACGTAGGGGGGCATACACCTCGTCTATCCCTTCAGGATACTTGAAGATTTCTTGGCGAACTTAGCTTTGCCTTGAAAATTCTTGGTATTTTTCTTGCATGACTCATAGTGAGGGAACCTTACTACTGACAGTCATGGTTCTCCCTCGTGATCTTCCCTTTTACTTTGTCAATCGAAGTCGTAAGATCCTTAGTCCACTGGGGGCTTGGCGTATCTTGCCTCCTTGAGTGGTGAAAGTCTTTCAATGTTGTTTCCTTGTACTTTATCAAAAGTATGGGTGTACGCTTATACTCCCACTAAAGTGGGGGCTAAATGTAACGTCCTAAAATTGTGACACTTGCAATTTCGACTGCATTTGGGTCTTCACGATGGCGACGCAACACTGAACCTGAATGGAGACCCCGAAACTTGTTCATGACACCGAAAACTGCATTTTTTTGCACCTTGGCATGATCCCTCCTTGCACCCTGTTGTCATGGGAGGTGGGACCATGGCGCCCAACGCCCTAGTCCTTCAGGACTAGGGCGCCTAGCGCCTTGGTCCCCCAGGACCATGGCGCCCAGCACCCTGGTCCTTGGCCCTATTTTGGGCCCGGTCTCTTTTGGGCCTCGGGTCTTTATGTTTGCAATTCGGGAAATAATGTTTCCTGGTCGGCCTAAGGTCAGAAAAATCAGTCTATCAGCAAGTATATAAACTACATTTGCTCTCCCATTTTGGGGAGGAAGGACATATGTGTGCAAGGCGCGGAAGCGATATTAAAACACTCAAACATTCAAGCATTCAAGCATTCCTTCAAGCAATTAAGCATTCTAAGTCTCCATTCAAGGCTAAGTGTTGCATTCAAGACAAGGATTCAACCATTGAAGAGGATATCACATACAACATACAACATACAACAACATTTACACCTTCGCATGTAAGAATACAAACATTCTTACAACAAGGTATCAGTACTTGTTTACATTACAATCATTTACATTTACAGCATTCTCATTTCTTGGTTAATTCCAAAACCGGGGTTTGACCTACGGGCAAACCCCTAATCCCTAACCCCCCAATCGTCCTCTCTTTTTTGTGTGTAGGTTGCAGGTACGCGGCTGTAATTGAAGATCTGGAATCCTTGTGCAAAGACGAACAGATCCCCCTTTGTTTCGCGGATTTTTCGGAGGATCGTGTGCACGCCGGGCACCATCGTCCTGTCAACTTTCGCTCAAATTTGCAGGATAGCATCATCTCGACATTTTACTGCTAATTCCAGGTCCGCAGCCTCATCCTATATTCCTATCTCTGTTTATAAGTAAATCTTTCTCACTTTACATGCATTACTAGCTCAATCCTTCTATCTACATTCTTTACAAAAGAGGGTATCCTTGCTATCACAACCCTTGAAACTCATTTAGAATCCAATCTTGCATTGTGTGGGATTGGATCTTGTGGGTTTCAACCCCTCTTTTGAATGTAAAGTCTCCCCTAAGTGAAAACCGTCAACCCTAGTGACCTCCTTTCTCTCTCCTTGGAGTGGTGGGGGGAACACTTAGGTTTCGATCGTGATTTTCCACTTTACAAAAGGTTATAAAGTGGTTTGATTAATATAATCTATTGATAATTGATTCACCCCCCCTCTCAGTTGTCCATTGGTTATTCTAACAATACCTATATTCCAAAATGATGAGGCCATTGTTCAATACCTCTTCTCTGTTAACCTAGAAACTTGCTCCACCAGTGAATCACATAACGATATTTGAAATAAGGGGAGTGCCAAGTATCTTAGTTGTAAAAAGAAAAAAATTGAAAATTGATCTAATGGTGAAAACCATTTAATGGTAGTGTTAGATCGCAAAAAAGTAAAAATAAAGGATGCATCTAATGGTGAAAACCTCTTTGAGGGACCTGAGGATGGAGACTTGACACTCTTCCTGAACATTACCAGGAGAGGTCACCAATCTTGATTGAGCCAACTCCATCAATAAATATCGACACTGAAGTAGCAACCAAAACCATACATCTGGCAGAATCATTCACGGAAAAGGAAAAACTAGAATTTTTCAAATTCTTCAAGGAGAAGCAAATCAATTTTACTTCGTCTTATGCATACATGTGAGGGGTAGATTTAAATCTCACCATGAATCACTTTTCCATTGCTCTTGGAGCTAAATCTGTCAAATAGAAATTAAGGAAGATGAACCCACATGTGGCCATCTTGGTCAAAGAAGAGCTAAAGAAGTTACTTGATGTAGGATTCATCTAACCCATTGATTATGCATAATGGATTTCTAACATTGTACTAGTTTGTAAACCGAATAAAAGCATCAGGATTTGTACAGACTTCAGAGATCTCAACAAAGCTTTTCTGAAGGATGACTTTCCTTTGCCAAGCATTGACACCATTGTTGATATAATAACAAGACATGCTATGTTTTCCCTAATGGATGGATTTTTCGGCTACAACTAAATCAAGATAGCTCCAGAAGATCAAGATAAAACTGCATTCACATGTTTGAGGGGTACGTTTTGCTGGAACATCATGCCTTTTAGCTTGAAAAATGCTGGTGCAACTTATCAGAGGGCTATGACAACAATCTTCCATGACATGATGCACACTTCTATGGAAGATTATGTGGTCTATTTGCTAGATAAATCATTCACAAGAGAAGAACACCTAGACATTCTGGATAAAATCTTTCAAAGACTAGAACAATTCAATGTTAGATTGAATCCTAAAAAGTGTATTTTCAGAGTCACATCTGGAAATGTTTTGGGATACATTGTCTCAGAAAAGGGAATTGAGGTGGATCTAGCAAAGGTTCAAGATATTATAGAGATGCCACCTCCTAAAAATATTAGCCAATTGAGATCTCTATAGAGACGACTACAATCTATCTGACAATTCATTACTTAGTTAGCAAATAAATGTCTCCCATTCAATCATTCGCTTCATAAAAATGTACCTTTCAGATGGAAAGATAAATGTGCAGAATCATTCTACCAGCTCAAATAATATCTGATGAATCCACCAGTTTTGGTACCAGCAATAGTAGGAAAGCCACTCATCCTCTATATATCGGTAACCAAAGTGTCACTGGGGGCACTACTAGCACAAGAAGATCAAGTGAGTAAAGAAAGGTCTATCTAATACATCAGTAGGACTTTGAATGGATATTAGCTTAACTACACATTCATTATAAAGGCTTTTTGGTAGTAGTGTTCGCCTCTCAAAAGTTTTTCCACTACATGCTAGCCCATACAATCAAGCTAGTAGTAAAGATTGACCCACTAAAATATCTACTTAGCAAAACCACTCTCACAGGGAGGTTAGTTAAATGGGTCATGATCCTAAGTGAGTTCGACATTCAATACACAGAACGATGGGCCATCAAAGTACAAGCAATTGCAGATCAACTGGAAGAAGCACCTTTACTAGACAAAAACCCACTATAAATGGAATTTCCAGATACAGATGTGCTCACCATCACACCCAAGAAATGGACCCTATACTTTGATTGATCCTATACCCAACATAGATCAGGTGTCGACATCTTGTTCGTCAGTTTGGAGGGACACACAATTTCAAGATCCTACAAATTGATGTTCTCCTACACCAATAACATTGCTGAGTATGAAGCCCTGGTCAATAGCATCCAAATAGCTGTGGAATGGAGAATCACATAATTGAAATTTTATGGAGACTCTTAATTAATCATCAATCAGGTCAACGATGATTATCAAACAAAGGATGACAAGTTGATGCCCTACAAGAGAATGATGGACGATTTTAAGAAGTATTTTGTGGACATCACCTTTGAACAGATTCCAAGAAGTATTTTGTGGACATCACCTTTGAACAGATTCCAAGGTCGGACAATAGAGCTACTAATGCAATGGCCACTATCACCTCGCTCTTATAAATCCCAGATAAACAAAGTCATTACATGAATTTCTGGTGGAGCAATTATTCTCCCCAGCTTATAACAATTCAGAATCCCAAGTTATCTGTGCCCTAACTGGTTTTGATTCTCCTCTATGCTAGAAAATATACGCCTATCTCAAATACAATACCCTCCTACCTAACCTATCTCACAACCAAAAATGAAACTTTATCCGACAAGCAGCCTGCTACACCTTAACCACTGACACACTTTATCCCGAAGCATGAGAACTCCTTGATGGACCTATATCAACACAAGTATATCATCCTATCAGATGCATCTATTATACACAATCAAACAATCAATAATTCATGTGATGACAGTCACGCAATCAACCAATATCTGTTCAATCAATCATCCAATCAATCAATCATGCCTCATATCAAAATTCACTCAACAAGCTTCATATCAGGACTCATATCAAAAATAAAATACCATTTTAAAATGATCAAGTTCCATATCGAAAACCAATCTCAAAAACCCAATCAATCAAGTTTCAATCAATCCAGACTCATATCACAGATCAATCAAGAAATCAAATCAGTCCCATATTGAACACAGTCCCATATCAAACACAGTCCCATATCAAATCAAATCCATATCGAAAACAGATCCATATCGACAAACAATCCATATCAACAAAATGAATCATATCAAAAAATAATTGACCCATATCGACACAAGTCCCATAACGACTTTGGCCCACTATCAAAAATTGATCCACATCGACCAACACCTAACAATCCATATCAAAAACTTGACCCATATTGAATAATGACAAGTTGACCCATAAAGATAAATTGACCCATAAAAGATGAGTGACAAAAGACTCATATCAAACATTGACCCATATCGAAATCATGACCCATATCAACTTTAACTCATATCGCAATCACGACTCTTATCAAAATCAAGACTCATATTGATAAAATGACCCATATTGACCTTGAACCATATTGACTTTGACCGACTTAATTCACACCAACAATTTCAACCATATCAACATGACTCATATCGACGACTGACTCATACTGGCCCGTAACATGGAAATCACCCAAACACTATCCCATCGACACAATCGACTCAATTAACACATTGACAGGGTGTAAAACTTCATAACGAACCTAAAAATCCAAATTACACTTGTCAAAAATTTCTTTAAATTCAAAAAATTTCTCTTTGTCTCATATGCGCTAAAATAATAGTTAAATGTGCAATTTCATATGCACTATTTAATCTATCATATGTGCTATAAAAAAATTCATAATGCGCTGCACTGTTTCACAGATGCACTAAAATCAACATCATATGCGCTATTGTGCAAATCAAATGTGCTATCTAAAAAAACCTATGCAGACAATTAAAATTCAAATGCATGACGACAATACTCATATGCATGAAAAGAAACATCGCATGCGCTAAAAGAAAAATCATATGCGCAAAAAGAAGTGAAAAAATTAAAAACGTGGAAAACGCTAACCTAGAGTGAAAAATTTAAAAACTTGCCAAAACACCTAAAATCTAAGCTAAAAATTCACAAAGCAGGTTAGATAATCAACTCACCGGTGGTCCATAGTCTGTTGGCCTCTCAAATCGATGAAATCTCTCAAAACGGTGACGGTGGTAGGGGTTCCATCTCCTCTATCTCCTCCAAGCTCCAATACTCCAAAGACAAGTGTGCAAATGAGGTGGAATTGGGCCGTAGGAGGCTTATATAGCTCATGCTGATGCAAGTGGCTGTGATACCTCAATGGACGTGTGGGGCATGTAAACGCTATTCCCACATAGTCTTCACATCATTTTTCAATATCATTTTAAATAAAACTATTGAGCGATAAATTTTAAAAATCCAAATTTTTTTAAAAAAAAGTCAAATATTTAAAAAAAAAAATCAAAACAATTTTTAAATCCAAAAAATTCAACAATCACACAAAATTCCAAACATCATCGTACTTCATGCCGCCCCCTCGAAACAACACATTTTTTCTCAATTTATCCCCCGATGGGGCATATCATATCATCATATCAACATTTCCATATCGACTTCATCATCAGTCTCATATTGACATCAGTTTCATATCAGCATATCATATTGAAATCATTTTTCATATCTAGGGCATCATATCGACAATTTTGAGCGACAACATCATATCGGAAAGTTTTTATGACAAAATTGAGCGTTTTTCTTTGAATCAACATGTGGTCACATGTTGACTCAAAGAGGGGCAAAATGTAGACACCTAAAAGTTGCGCAACAAATTAAGTGAATTTTATTCATTTAATTATCCCTAATTCTTCCAATTAATTAAACCAAGATTTAATTGATAATCCTATTCTTCTATTTTGACCACTAATCAAATTAAAGATTGGTTTAATATTTCCCTTCTTCTATCCTAACCATTTAATTAAATTTACATTTAATTAAAATTCCCCCTCTAGCCATTTAATTAAAATTGCCCTTTCCCATTTTAATTAAATCTACATTTAATTAAAATCCCCTTTGTATTTAAATAAATCAAGATTTATTTATAAATCCCCCCACTTGCAAAATTAAAATTCACATTTAAATAAATCAATATTTATTTAAATCTATCAAATGCAAGTTGCAACCAAAATTGAAATAAATTAATTTTATTTTAATTAAATCCTATTATCCTCCACCCACTTACAAAATCCTACATCTCCCACTTGCATCTCCTTAATCATTCTTCTAGAAGCTTTCTAATCCTATCTTAATCATGTCTAGTCTCCTAATCATGTCCTTTCTTAATCCTATCTTCATTCTCCATATCAAGTTTCTATGCATCTACATTATAGTCTCATAACATTAAGCATCTTACCTCTCTTTGATAGAATAGCATTTTAGACCATTTTGATAGCATTATAATCTTAGATCTATCATGTTAATCTCATATCATGTTAGCTTCATCTTAGTATCATTTTCTTGCTAGTTTAGCTTCATATCAATCTCCTCATTTTACACCATATCATTATCTAGTTTCATATCTAAATAAAATACTTTGTAAGTACCATTAATATTTAAAAACAAAAATAGTTTTAAACTCTAAATGATATTGAGCTAGAGAATATTATGAAAAACAAAAATAATAATAAATTCTAAATGATATTGAGCAAGAATATTATGACACCTTTCAAAATCAAATGAAAAATACTAATTATAATTGTGAATGATTTATTTTGATATGATAAAAATGATTACACTTTTATATATTGAATTAAACAAAATGTGATTACAAGAAAAGAAAATAGCAATTCAAGAAATGAAAAAAAATAAGATTAAAATACCAAACAGCTGAAACCACCAGCTCACAAAGATTCTTACATCCAAGTTATATAATAATTACTTCTAGATTCAGACGATGGATTCTTACATCAGAAATATATAATATTCATTTCCATATAATAAAAATGCTCCTTGCATCATCTCATAATCGTCCAAATCCTCTTCGTTTCTCTATACCATATATGAAGATATTTCTAGATTGATAGGTAGATTAGGAGTCTTCGTGGCCTCTATACCACGGATGAAGATTCTTCGGTGGAAGATGACAATTGGGCTTCACGCGGTGGGGAGGAGTTGAAAGGTAATGGAGGATGATGTTGATAGGTAGATTAGGAGTCTTCGTGGCCTCTATACCACGGATGAAGATTCTTCGGTGGAAGATGACAATTGGGCTTCACGCGGTGGGGAGGAGTTGAAAGGTAATGGAGGATTGCTTACATCATCACCGTTTCCTTCTACCACCCTGCTCATTGATGGTCGGTCATTGGAATTGTATTGAATACACCAAAGTCCTACTTTCGCCATTCTCCTCACCTTCTCTTCATCTTCCACTTCCATGTCGCATCTACCTTTTTCTCTCAACCTCTTTTCCAACTCCCCACTTTCTATCAATTTGAACGCCCATTCCGGAAAATAAAGTTGACTCGAATGACTCACCTGCAACTCAATGTTCTTCCTCCTTCCCGCTATCTCCATTAATAGCATTCCAAAACTGTAAACATCTGATTTGTCTGTTACACCTCCCAAATTTATATTCCACACCTCTGGCGCAACATATCCTGGCGTCCCTCTGGTTGCCGTAATTGATACGTGGTCATCTCCCTTCCCATACAGTTTAGCGAGACCAAAATCAGCTACTTTGGGCGTGAAATCTGCATCCAGTAAAATATTGTGAGGCTTGATGTCAAAATGAATGATGCGCCTGTTACAATCTTGGTGCAAATACGCAATTCCACGCGCAGCGCCCAAAGCAATTGAATACAATTGCTCCCAACTGAGCTTCTGTTCTTGTTCTTTTCCTTGAAATAGAAACTTCTCTAGGGATCCATTGGCCATGTACTCATATACAAGTGCGCTTCTAAAACCTTCAAAACAATAACCCATGAGGCGAACCAAGTGAACGTGATGAATGGTTCCCAGAGTTGCAACCTCATTCATGAACTGGCTCTCACTCTGTCTCGACTGATCCAAAAGTTTTACAGCCACAAAAAAACCGCTCGGGAGCTTTCCTTTATAAACCATGCCGAATCCTCCTTCCCCAAGTTTATCTGAAAAGTCGTTAGTGATCTTCTTTAGCTGAGAGAATGAATATCTGGTCGGCATTTCATGAATATAACTTTGGAGAAAATTCTCCACTTTCCCAATAGACCCTGAATTCATCGGTTCGCTTGCAACACAACTTTGGATCCATCTAAAGTAGGATGACCTCTTTCGATAAACAACAATAAGAAATAGTGCTACTATCACTATGAAAGCACTTGCCCCAATGGCTATTCCTGGAATTCATGTGTAGTATCATAGATTAGTGACTCCACCATACAAGAAAATTAGAAGATGTTTAAAACTCACACAAAAAGGTTCCTTAGTATTTACCTGTTATATCTCTGCCTTTTCTAGTTCTGCCTGTTATAGCTCCATAATTTGATCTCTCGACTGTTTAAATTTGGTAAATGCTAATCAGATGCGAATATAATTTTTTTTGAACTAAACTGAGATAATCCAATTTCGTATTTTATATTTTCGAATTGCAAGGCAATTAAACTTAATGGGTGCTTAGAAGAAAATATAGAGAGATTTGAACCAAATTATACCTGATGAACATATGGTTTGATGGGGTGCATCCTCGCAATAGCAAAGGAACTGATTTGAATCGGAAATATTAAACCCACACAGACCACCGCTTGAAACACAACTCTTACATTTCTGGTCTTGTTCCTCTGCAATATTCCAATGGGTTGATACCTCTTCAACAGTTACCGATTTAAAATAACATCCTGGAACCTCAAGGCCAGGTAGTAGAGCTACACATTGCAAACCACACACAAGAACTTGTAGACTGATGTTATGTCGTTGGATTTGATCGAAGAGACCCCCGTCTTGGATTGCATCTTCGTTGAGATTATATGAAAATGAACAATTTTGGAAACTCGTGTCCTCAGTAATTGTTGACGTCTGATTATCTGGTAAAAAGTTTAAGATTGTGTACCTCTGGTTTCCAATTTCGATTACCAAATGTCCCTTATCTTCACAGTCGACTTGTAAGTATGGCAGACCACATCCATTTTCCCTTAAACCAAAAGGATATGGGATTTTTATACCGCCACATGTTTGATTGCTTTCGCATTTTGTATAACTGAGGTCTGCGCATAGCGAACAAGGGAGTAAAAGGGTATAGAGAATGAAGGCATAAAGGAGATTAAAACGAGACATTGGGTGATTTTATTGAAGTAAAAAGGGACAGTATTGCAGCTACGGGCATTCCTCGTTTATCAGAGAAGGCGAATCCTGAGGCATCTCATTAGAATGAGATCAAGGTGGCATTTGAATGATTCGATTATCTGGTCAAGACCAATTACGTGGTCAATACGCTCCGTGACAACTTTTTCTTCTCACAACTCCCAAATTCAAGATGATTAAGACATTAAATGGGATCAATTATTATATTCAATTGCTTTAGGCGCACTTAATTATGAAGAACCGTGTTTATCAGTTTGAGCTGTAGACTAAATAAAAAGGCATAAGGACAAACTTCAATATATGTACAAAACATCAAGCTTAAATTGGAGGGAACAGGTTGACCGGGTCTATGATATGTGGTGCTTTGTCATTAAAGTTGTTTCTTACTTTAATTCGAGCCATAGCTTCACTAGTCTAATTCCAAGTCACCACAGAAATACATTTTGTTATAAACTTTACACCAATTTCAATTTTTGAGATTTGCTTTGATATCGTTTGATTTATATTATTACTAGTTTAGTCGAGTAATTGATCAATAATAAAATATAATTACTGAAATTATCTATGATTTTAAAAAAATTGTTAGTAAAAAAGAATTTGAGTTATTATTCTTTTATTTGATTCAATTAATATTTTTTTAGTATAGAATGTTAAACAATTTTGAAACTTAAATATAGAATTAAAAATAAATAACAAGATAATCTCAAAATTTATATCTTAGAAAATCTTATAAGAGGAAAAAATTACGAGTAGCAATAATTGTTCATCTACCAAATATATTAATAAAATCAAAACAAGTACATAGAGAATATATAACTTATAACTAGTCTAAGTGTGCTTACTATCAAGTCTCAAATATCTTCTACAATGAAATTCTCATCAATTTGATTAGCACAATACTCACAAAAGCCACCATTAATTTGAAGAGGCCTTTTGGCCTCTATTTCTTTTTCAAAAAAACTATACACTGGATTTTTTTCTTTTTGTTTTTTAAGACTACATCTAAATAGCATAGATGGGATGATCATATGGTCCATTGGAATTATTTTATTCTTAAATGTTTTGAGGTTGGATTCTAACTTCTTCTTTTTTATATTAGATATAAGGATAAAACAATTGCATCAACATTTTTGACCCAACGTATTAGAGACTACATAACAAGGAGCCTAATAGACTACCAAATTACTAGACTAATAGATTTGTAGATAGAATATAAATTGATCACCTACCAGACTAATTTATAATAAGCCATATAGTTCAAAATAAACAACATAAATAGTGACCCATAGGCAAAAAGGGCCCTATACATCAATAAAAGAACACAAAATGGGTCATTTATAATTTTACTTATGGCCCATACATTTGAGATCATATATAAAATGAATTTTGTATCTATACAAAACATGTATAGGATAAGCTATTGTGCAACTAGTCTTCAACCCATGTTGTCCACCCTTAGGGACCTTCCATCTAGATGATGTTCCTATTCTAGTTCACCATCCCCACTGCAACTAACTGTTATGATTGATATTGCCTCCCCACCTTCTTGCCTTCATTGATATCATTCACAAAAGCCTCCAAAGCTTTAACAAATAGTGATCTTGCTATTGAACTTGGGCCATGTGTAACCATGCGAAACCTCTGAGAGATAAACTCTTGTAGTGCCATCTTCAATGAACCTCTCAAACTTCTTTTTTGAAAGCCTCATGACAATAGTGAACTTTAATTCAACATTATAAGCCATGAGTCTTCTTAGAGACTTAGTAAGTAGCCTACCCATCCCCTGAAATTTCTCCTCATTCCTAATGGTCTAAATAACCCATAAAATCTGACATGATAAAAGAGACCAAAATAGATTGCTATCCTTTTTAAAGCTATTAATGAAACCAAAGACAACATCAGAATAAGAAAATTTATCTTAAAAGTTAATCCCAAATATGTTCCATTTTTCATTAGCCACAACATAATCAAAGTTTAGATATGCATAATGGATTAATTAACTCTACAAATACTACAAACATCATTATCCTGTTGATTAGTTTTAATAGGTAATCTATGAAAGTTAAACAACCATTTAAATCCTTTCTTTTTTGGGCATGATCTTACAGCCCCATAGTAAGGAAAACACTTTATGTCAATATTCATCACTACGGTTCAGATTCCACATAGTGTTGATGTGAGCAATCAGATCCTTACAATAAAGAACTTCATAAACCACCTTTTTCTTGGTGTTAATTATTTGAGCACCATCTATCAATGTGAATAGTTTGAATCTATCTTCCACAATAGACTAGTGCTTAGGGAGCTACAATTTACTATAGGGTTTGCTTAAGATAAAATAGGTTCTCTAGTTGGATGAATGCAAGCGATATTTTTGACTAAGAACATTCCAACAGATTAGTTGCCCATTAACAATAATAACATTGAAGCAAAAAATACTATTAATATTACTTTTAGCATAACATCCTTGAATAAGGGCAAGGGCCTACCTTTGTGGAATAAATTCGACTAGTTGGACCTCTCACTGCAAAGGGTGTTATCATCATTGAGGATTCTATTATTATAAATTAGGCTTCTAAATAACTCCCATGCCTTCCATATTACCTTGAAAACATTATAACCACCTAGGGAGATAGGGAAACTACTAGCAACAAGGTCAGTAAATGGGAGCAACTTCTAGGCCTTCCAGCCTATTTAGGAACAATAATCTTAATAGTATTTCTAATAAGGACCTTCCATCGTTCATTTCCCTCCAATGCATGAAAGATCCATTTGGATGCTAATGCAATCCCTTGCATCTTAAGATCCTTTAGACCCAAGATGCCCATCTTTTTGCTAAGACAACACCATTTCCATTTGACCAAATGCCACTTCTTGTTGCCTCTACCATTGGACTAAAGGAAGTTTTTGATTACTTTTTGAATATCAATGATTTTCTAATTGTTGAACATCCACATAAAGGCATAGTAGAGACTATAGGAGGAGATAATCTTTTGGTAGACCTGCATTCTGCTAGCCATGGACAAGTACTACCTATTCCATCTAGCCAGCTTATTCTCAATCTTCTCTATGATCCATAGCCACATTTTCTTCAAACATGGGTTGACTGCAAAGGGTATACCCGAATATATAACTTGTTTATAAGGGCCCCCCATTAAAATTTATACTTACAAACCCATGTGGGGGATATCCACCCATTCAAGAAGGATGGATTTGATAGAAGAAACCTTGGCTCTAGAGGCTTCACAAAACAAATCAAGTTTCAACATCAAGAACTCCATGTTTACCTCTTCAAGTTATAGGAATAGACTCGAGTCATCAACACACTGAATATTATTATGTGCTCCTTGTTAGGCGAAGAAATTCCCTTGATCTTATGGGAGAAGGAGGATTCCTATTAAGGGGATAAAACATAACATCAGATGCTATAACAAACATGGAAGGGGCCAAAGGGAACCCTTGCCTAATGGATCTTTCCATCTTAAAAGTTTGAGTCTATGATCCATTGACCTCAACTTGAGCAGAAGCATCATTAAGAAAAATCCGGACCATCTAACAAAACTCTTTTCCCTAACCCAAATTCTTCCAACATCATGGTGAGGAGACTCCATTCATCAGATCATTTGCCTTCTCAAAATCAATTAGAAACATGTAGGAACCGTCTTAGTTGTTATATTTAGCTCAATTCATTGCCTCCCAACTGGTGATGAGGTTCTCAAGAATGTATCTACCCTTAATGAAACTAGTCTAAGTATTTCTCACAAAGTTGGGTAATATATCTACTAATCTGAGCACAATAATCTTAGCTAGGTGTTTATATAATACATTTAGGGGAGTAATAGGCCTGTAGTTTTTTATGAGAGAATTTTCCCAATCTTTGGGGAGTAATTTAATCACTCCTTTATTAATATTGGTCCCCAAAGGACCCTTGTTCAAAGCTTCCTCATAAACCTGGAGTTGGTCCAAACTTATCAAATCCTTAGCATTTTTATAAAACTCAATAGGTAAGCTATCTAGACTAGGGGCCTTACCATTGTTGAGAGTGTTGGTGGCCTTGAGAACTGCTTAAATAGAAAATGGTTTCTTGAGCACATTAACCTCCCCCTCCAAAAAATTTCTTGGGATGAGGGCTTTGCATTTGTCTCTTGCAGATTGGCTAGAGGGAGAGTTCTCTTTAGAAGAGAAAAAAAATTGGTAGCAAAGAAGGAATGCTTATTTAATGTCATTCTTGTCCACCAATTCTTTGCCTTCATCCTGGATTCTATCTATCCTTTATTTGAACTCCTTATGTCTTAGAATATTAAAAAGGAACTTAGAGCCCTTATCACCCTACTCAAGCCAATTGATTGTAGCCGTCATATTGATACCCCAAATCTTTTTATTTTGAATGCCTCTTAGATAATATTTGGTATGAGACAACAATTGAACTAATTCAAGGTTGGTAAGATCCAATTGGGTCTGAGATTCTAAAGATATCAAGTTATCTACCAACTCCCTTTCCAACTTCTTGTCATCCTTAGCCTTTTTCTTTCTCACTATTTGCAATAGGATCTTCTAGCTATTAATATTCTTATTCTATTTTTCAATGGCAGAGGAGTGTGGTTGTCCCATCTATTAATTTG
The DNA here is from genome assembly GCF_030272615.1 of Cryptomeria japonica. Taxonomy (NCBI): domain Eukaryota; kingdom Viridiplantae; phylum Streptophyta; class Pinopsida; order Cupressales; family Cupressaceae; genus Cryptomeria; species Cryptomeria japonica. Next base: position 122,785,754 of record NC_081406.1, on the reverse strand, counting down.
TCTAATCATATAGATAGCACATCTCACATCTTGTTCCTTCAAAAGTCTAGCATTGAGAATAAAGCTATCATTCGCTTGTTTCAAGGAGAAAAAATCTTTATTAAGATAAAATTTATCCAACCTACAATATATTCTCCTCCTCTCTAGAAATTGTACCAAGTGTACCAAATGGAGTTATAATTGTTCTTCTTTCCTTCAAGGGATCAACGAGTCTGAGTTTCTCCTTCATCCTAGTCCAATATGACTTTTCCCCACTTGTCCATTCAAGATCCAAATCTCTTGACTTAACCTCTTGATTCTCAATCATATTGAAGTCCTCTCCAAATAACCAAGGGATGTCCGAGAGAGTGCTCAACCAATTCTATAACTCAATTCTCTCTCTGTATTCATTAGAGGTGTCGAGGGAGCAGACTCCAACCTTAATGTATTGGATGCTAACTATGATCCACAACCCTGTTGCATGGGGAACAACCCTTATCTACCACCTTATTAGCCCACTTGCCTCCCAATAGAATGACAAATCCTCCTTTTCTTTTATCGTTATTGATAGATAATAGGGGAGCATCTTTCCAGCCATATGAAAGTTTCACATCCAATATGATTTTGGTAGCTTTTAACTTCCTGGAGAAGCATGAAGTCAATATGCTTGTGCTGGTTCAAAAACCTTCAGACTTGTCTGGAGATTTTAATCCCCTAACATTCCAAGATATACATTTCAAGTCCATGAGATACATTTATTGAACGATGTCCATAACAGCCTTGAAGCTGTTAAAGCATTTAGGGACAATTGTATTGAATACACCACACTCCTAATTTTGCCAATCTTCTTACCTTATCTGAGTCATCTCCCACTTCAATATCATCTTTACCTGTTTCTCTCAACCTCTTTTCCAATTCCCCACTCTCCATCAATTTGAACGCCCATTCCGGAAAAAAAAAGTTAACTCAAACGACTCACCTGCAACTCAATGTTCTTCCTCATTCCCAGTATATCCAATAATATAATTCCAAAACTATAAACATCTGATTTGTCCATCACACCTCCAAAACATCTGGACCACACCTCTCAAGCAGCATATCCTGGTGTCCCTCTCATTGCCGTGATTGATACGTGGTCGTCTCCCTTGCGATATAGTTTAGCGAGACCAAAATCAGCTACATTGTGTGTGAAATCTGCGTCTAACAATACATTGTGAAGCTTAATGTCAAAATGAACAAGGGCTGCAGGGCAGCGTAGTTCCTGCCCAGAGCTGGAAAATTGTTTGTGGAATGGTTAATTGTCCTATTGGATCTAAATCAACTGGATCAGTGGATTCTGGCACGAGAGGAACCGCTACTGAAATTGCTTCAACTGAAACGGGCTCTGGAACCTCAGCAACTAGCTATCGAATTGGCTATCGAACGAACTCAGATGCTAGGACCTACTACATGACCTATAGACATAACATTAATCTTTCTCGTTACATCACCCGCAGTAGATCCTTTTGACCGAGCCCCAGTGGCAGAGTGTTTAGGCGCAGATTCAACGGCAAAGGAGGAATAAGCAGCTATCGTTTCACTATCAGTTGACTTTGTTTGTCTAAAAGCCATGTCACCCGCGGCTAAGGCACGGGAGGCACCAGAGCAAGCAGCGGAGACACAGACAACAGCAAGGGTTGGCGATAAAGCCTGATATTTGGGTAACACTTCGAGGGAGAACACGTATTGAGTATTCTGCTGGGAGAGTGCTCTGTAGAGTAGACAATAAGGTGGTTCGGAGCGACCGATCGCGACATCACTTCAGTGATAATGATGAAACGGAAATGGATACAGATAGGTGTGACACCATCCCCCTTTGAGAGCCCCGCGAGGTACCACCTCTAGATCAGATACTACCCGGAAGGGAACCCCGGGCTCCATCTAGAGGGGTCCATGCCGCCTATCCCCCCGAGATTTTATAGCAAGTTCAGCTGCTGCTCCTTCAGCGGGTGATGTGTTTCGCTGTATACTTTACTCCTCCCGTCGGGGTTGGGTGGGGATTATAGGCGTGAGAGCTATGGATCATTAATTAATTTTGAACGCTCGTTATCCATTGTGTCTATATCCTACAACTATCGTGGACCATGAAGAAATCGTTTCTGTAAAGGTTAAAATCATGTTGCCTCTGGAAATAGGAAAACTTCAAAACATTCCCAAATCCCACGTGTCCTAGCCATTTAGCATTGAATTTGATCGCCAACTGTTGTTTGTACTCTACATCAACCTTGCAACGTGCTAAGTCTGGTCTCACTCAAATTACAAGTGTTCGGTGTGTTCGGTTAGTAGCAACGTGGAAGAGGGTGAGCTTTTACGTTTTCCACACCTCCTCACTGCAGTGTCTGTCCCTGCAACCCTGCTGATCCTGCACAGCTCAGAACAATATCTTGAGAAAAGTGCATTCTCTTGTATTGAGAACATAAATCCTACCCTGACATCCCTGCAACTGAAATCATAGCAAATAATAGTGTGCCAAAAAAGTATAAATTAATATTTGCCTTAAGAAATTTGCAACTTCACTCGAAAAGTAGTATAGAGAAATTTAATCTGGAGAAATGCTAAAGTATGATTGGCTATTTGCATGAGGTTTAATCACTGTTTAAACCGAACCCTGAACAATAGTTCCTAGCGGAGCAGGAACTAGTAATGCGTCTGCTACAATCTTGGTACAAATATGCAATTCCACGTGCTGTGCCCAAAACAATTGAATACAATTGATCCCAATTGACCTTCTGTTCTTGTTGTTTTCCTGGAAATATAAACTTCTCTATGTATCCATGGGCCATGTACTTATATACAAGTGTGCTTCTGAAACGGCCTGCAAAATAATAACCCATGAGGTGAACCAAATGAAGGTGATGAATGGTTCTCAGAGTTGCAACCTCATTCATGAACTGGCTCTCACCGTGTCTCGACTGATCCAAAAAATTTACACTCACAAAAATACCACTGCAGAGCTTTCCTTTATAAATCGCAACGAATCCTCCTTCCCCAAGTTATCTGAAAAGTTGGTCGAGATCTTATTTAGATGAGAGAATGAATATCTGGTCGGCAGTTCATGAATATAACTTTGGAGGAAATTCTCCACTTTCGCAATAAAGTCTGAATTCATCGGTTCGCTTGCAACACAACTTTGGATCCATCTAAAGTAGAATGACCTCTTTCGATAAACATCAATAAGAAATAGTGCTACTATCACTATGAAAGCACTTGCCCCAATGGCTATTCTTGGAATTCATGCGTTGTAATATAGATTAGTGATTCCACCATACAAGAAAATTATCTAAGATATTTAAAACTCACACACAAGGGTTCCTTAGTCTTTACCGGTTATAGCTCTGCCTGTTATAGTTTTGCCTGTTTTAGTTCAATAATTTGATCTCTCACCTGTTTAAATATGGTAAATGCTAATCAAATGCTAAAATAATTTTCTTTGAACTAAACTGAGATAATCCAATTTCTTTCTTTTCGTTTTCGAAATTGGGTGCTTAGAAGAAAACATGTAGAGAGATTTGAACCATATACCTTGTGAACATGTGGTTTGATGGGGTGCATTCTCGGAAAAGCAAAGGAATTGGTTTGAATCGGAAATATTAAACCCCCACACACCACCGCTTGAAACGCAACTCCTACATTTTTGGTCTTGGTCAGTATTCCAATGGGCTGCTGCCTCTTCAATAGTTGCGCATTTCAAATAACATCCAAGTACAACTACACATTTCAAAGTTTCAAACCACAAACAAGTACTTGTAGACCCAAGGCTTGGATTGCATCTTCATCGAGATCAAATGAAGATGTACAATTCTGTAAATTCAAGTCGTCCGTAATTGTTGAAAGCTGACTATGAGGAAAAATCTATGACACCGTGTAATTCTGGCTTATAATTTCGATTACCAAACGTCCCTTCTCTTCACAATCGATTTGAAAGCTTGGCAGACCACATCCACTTTCCCTGCAAACCAAAAAGATATGGGATGTCTTTACTGCCACATATTTCATTGCTTTTGCAGTTTGTATAATTTGGGTCTGCGCATAGCGAACAAGGGAGTATGAATTTTGCAATGCAGTTTAACTTACGAGTTGAAACTCCAAAATTTAAGGAAATTGGTAGTTTCATGAATATAATACTTTTGTTTTCTATAGTGGAGAGTGATAAAAATCATTATAAAAAAACATTTTTCTTCCAAAATTATTTATTAATTGAAATCTAAACTTGGATGTTTGACAAATGATAGATAGCATCCCTAAACTGGTGGTGCAATTTCTAACCCCACCCCATTTTCACCCACCTAAATATGCAAGCCTAAAAAGTAGGAGCTTCTATTTTCTAGGAAAAGATTCCAAATAATCTTGTAGCACATCTTTTTTTCTTCATGGGACCCCCTCTTCCTAAAAAATAGAAGCTTAAGCCCCTCCATGGGACCACACCCTAAAAGGGCATAAGACAATAGGGTATAAAGGAGATCAAAATGAGACATGGAGGGGCGATGTATTGAAGTAAAAAGAGAAAGGATAGCAGCTACTGGCATTCCTCATTTATCAGAGAAGGTGAATCCTGAGGTATTTCATTAGAATGAAAACAAGGTAGCATTTGATTGATTTAATTATCTAGTCAAGAAAAGTGACCACTTATGTGGTGAATATGCACTGTGACACCTGTTTTATAATTTTTCCTTCTCAAAACCCCCAAGTCAAGATGATTAAGACATCCCAAAGGTGCTCAAATTTTACCTATCCAAGAGCACATACATCCTTATAATCTATTTCCTTGTGGGGTTAAAGTGTGCACTTAAAGTTGAAGAACAACATTTATCAGTTTGAGTTGTACACTAAACAAAAATGCATAATGGAAAAATTCAATATATGTACGTGAAATTAAGCTTAAATTAAGGGGAACAAGTAAGTTAGATTTATAATACATGTTGCTTTGTCATTTAAGTTGTTTCTTGTTTTTATCTTTTATTTGAGTCATAGCTTCGCTAGTATAATTTCAAGTCAACAAATTACATTTTGTTGTTAAATTTACACAATTTTAATTTTTTAAGATTGGATTTATTCTGACATCACTAAGTTAGTTCATGTTAAGGCAACAATACTTATGCATTAGTGGTATTCTACTTTGTCCTTTTGTTTAATCAATTATTGCATAGAAATAGCTTTTTTGGACATAAATTTATAGTCCATGTTTAATTTTTTATTTTAAATGATTGTTAAAATGCCATTTTTCTTTCATTCTATTTGTTCATATTTAAAATAGTCAATGCAAATCAATTTTTTTAAAAGAAAACAAAATGTATATCCTTGTGCATGTAATCCATTGAATCAAATGTCAACAATAGTAAATTCTTGAATGACATTACCGCTATTGTATACATCATACATTTGACCTTATTGTATACTCTACTAAAAGCATATAAAATGCCAACAACCTTTAAAGATATTTCTATATGTTCTATTAAATAGGAATATGATTGGAGTGAATTTAGAAGCATATATACTTTAGTGATGCATTATTTTTGTCTTGGTAACATTGATTTATATATTATATTTAATATATTTAATTTATTGAATCAAATGTCAACAATATTAAATGCTTGGATAATATTATTACTATTATACACACACATATAAAAAACAACACCATAATACACAATTGTAAGTGTAAAAAAGTAATAGCATTAGGAAGAAGATTAGAAGTCACTATTATGCTCTTTTATAATTGCACTCACTTTTCATGTAACATTTACATTTTTACACATTTCTCAAGACATCCCTCATGTGAACTTGTCAAATATTGGTGGCGTTTGGCTTTCATCAAGGATTTTTCATTGTTCAACCTCCTTACAACAAAGTGTCATTATCAAATGCGAGTGTCTATAGATTTTTTCTCTTAATAGAATAATTTTTTGCATAGAGTGCATAATTTTCTTTGGTAAATTAGTAAAATAGAAAAATTGTAAATACTAAATAGTAATATACTAATATTTTTTAATACTAAATAAAATTTGATAAATGAAATTGTTAAATTGGATATTTCTATTATAATAAAGATGATTCCAATGAGTAGCATAAAAATATCATAAAGATGATTACAATGAGTAGCATGGTATCAAAATAAATACAAAATGTCAAAATGTAGTAAAGGGAGATCTCTAATCATCTACAAACTCCTCATCACTACTACTGGACTCCTCACAGTCAAGATCTCCCAAACTAATACCAACCAGCCTTGCATCTGAAGTGGTAGTATCCTGATCAACCTATTATGGATCCTCTAGCTCTAAATCCCATCATGTTGTTGGACTCTCTTTGTACACACGTGTCTTATGGTCAATGAGACAGAAAGCCCTATGTATAGCTACAAGCTTATCTTCTCTCCTAGAGGTAAGTTTATTCCTCTTAAGAGAGTGGATGAAGCTATATGTAGATTAGTTCCTCTCAACATTTGAGGAATTAGAAACCTAAGATAGAAAACAAATTGCTAGTGTGGTAGTCAAATATTTTATTTTCCATGACAATTACACCATAAAAGTGGGTCCTCCTATGCCATAGTTTCTATATCCATCTTAATTGCATTTGAATAACCCTTAAGAGTGGTAAATTTAGTCCACTTAGTGTGAATCATTTTGGCATTTTTAGCATCATGCATCTTATCAATGCACCTAAAGATCTCTCCCTTCACCTCATCATTCTGAATCAGTGTAACTCTACCGGGCCTAGCTTTGTACCACTTATGATTTAATGCATATGCAACCATATGAAAGGGAGTGTTGAGCTCATCTCATCTATACTAAATTATTGGACAAATGTTCTCATTGTATAATACTAAAGTGGGGCCCTTCACTTGCACAAAAACCCTCATCTATTAAAGTGTAGTACTGATGCACTCATACACCTCTCCAAGGGTAGTTGCATCCCCATCCCCATATCTGATGACCTATGAAAATGGACCAATGATGGAGAATATATATTTTTCATCACTCCAAAACACATTACTCTTCACTATCTCCTTCACTCCCTTCCCTTACTCCATCTTGGCCTTTGACCCATATATTCCACTCTATTATGAAAATCATGAGTTGCAATGCCTCTTACAACTCAATCATTCTCTCTAAGAGAATAAAATAGGACACATATCTAGTCTCAACTAGTTTCAAGAACACCTTTTTTGAGAAGGTCCTAAAGAGTTCATGTGAAGTTTGGTTGTTGTTTATAAACATTTGCACATCTTTCACATCGCTAACTACTCCTCTAATCTAGTCAATCTTCCCCATGTCCTTGAGTGCATTGTTCATGGCATACACACAACATGGATTCCACCAAATATGTTTGTAGGTTACCTCAATAAGGTTCCCTACAACTCCACATATGTGTGCTATATTTGTCACTACTTGGACCTTATTTTGTGGCCCAACCTCTTTAATAGCCTCCTGGATGATCTCAAACTGAAAATCAACATCTTTGTGATGCCTGTACAATCAACTACTTTGAGAAAGTATGGGCTCTTTTCACATATAACCATGATGTTGATGAGTGGATGATGGCTAATGTCTGTGTACCCATCCATAACTATGTTGCATCTAAAGTCCACCCAACATCCCTTCATCTTCTCTATCAAAACATTAATCTTGGAATAGTTCTTATCTAATATTGTGGTCCTCAATTTGGTCTCACTTTGTGGAATATATGATGGTTCTCCCTTGACCACCATTGATATCAACTCCTTATAATAAGGAGATTGATTTACATGAAATGGGATTCCATTGGCAAATAAGAACTTAACAATGGCATAATCTATCTCATCCTTCAACCGCACATTCAATAATTTAGCTAGGGGGTTACTTTTCATAATTTTTGTTTCCCCTTACCCTCTCATGATTGGGCAAAAATATTGGAAGTGAATGAAGGTCTTGACATCAGTCCTCTCATCTTTAAAGTCTAAATAGAATCATGTAGTTGTCCTTGCTAAAGCTATGCCCTACCAAACAAAGTACTAGACATTGCAATTTCATTTTCATCAAGAATTCCCCAAAGCTTGATCTCAATTCTATATTCGATGTTCTTAGGATTTTCTAAAAAATGGCATGGATCCACGCATTTTCCTAGAAGAAAAAGAAAGTGTGGATTAACTCTAGTAATGCTACCAAACCATGTAAGACCACAAATATTGCATTGCTACTTCCTTGTGTGACCACCTATCCCCAATGTGACTGGCATTTTTGATGCAAACTATTTTAGAGGAGACCTAAGATCAAAATGACCCTTATCATACTATGCCAATAATTCAGAAGGGCAATTTGTACTAGCTATTGCACTTTCCATGGAACTAGATTAGTCAACAAGATAATCCCCATGGCCATCCCCCTCATCCTTGGTTCATATTCTGAATCATTTCCATAATGAGAATGACTTTATATCCCGTCCTTACTCATGTCATGAGAGCTTCTTGTGACACTACATTTCACAAAATAAAAATAATAAGCACCTAGTTTCAGACTAGTTTAACAAATTTGAAAATAAAAATAAAAAAATTGAAGTTGAATCATGAGATAAAAATGATGAATGATTCCAATGTTACGAAAAATTGGAATGATTCATCATTTTTCCCTCAAGATTCAACAAAAAAAATTATTTTGAAAATGCAACAAATAACCTTTCTTACATGCCTCAAAGATCTCTCCAAAATGCTATTGATTCCTCATTTTATTCTTCTTCTTTCTTATTTTCACGTGAAGGTCTTACACTTGTACTTACTCAACCTATCTCTTTTCACTCCTTCAATCACTCCTTTATGATTTTTCTCTCCTTTTCACCTAGCTGTTAGAAAAAAATTTAAAAAAACACAAATGTGAGAAAAAGAGGATTTGAGGGGTTTTTGTAAATAATAGAGGGCATGGATGGGGACAACATAAAATTTGGATTCCACCCTAACCCTAAAAATGCAACAAAAAATGAATTTTTTAAAAAATCACACTTTTTGACATTTTTTACTAATGATGGGAGATGTCTAGATGTCTTCAAGATTCTTGAAGGATGCCTACATGTCTTGGGCCCACATCAAATTAGGGTTCCACCCTAACCCCAAAAATGAAAAAAAAATATAATTAAAAAAAATTACACATTTTGACATTTTTTATGTATGGTGATGGGAGACACCTAGACATCTTTAAGATGTCTGAGGGATGCCTGCACATCTCGAAGATACCTAGTTGTTTTCCCATATCCAAATATACCAATAACGTACCAGTGGTGGTGGCTGGACAATGGGGCATGCCTTGTCCCCATCCCACGCCTCGTCCCCATCCCCATTCCCTAGAGATGTCCCCATCTCGGAAACATTAGGCTCAAGGGGGAAATGTGGGGGAATGTGTCCCCATGGTTCATTGGTTTTTTCAAAGGCTTTACCTATAAATTTTGAGTGATGCTCGAGACATGCATAAATACTTATATGCCACACCAAGCTATGTTCAAATGGTTATGTAAGCATGGGTAACATCCCCTAAAACAATCTTACAGTTGTCTTTTATATTCACTAACTCTACTCAAATCTAGATGATTCAATAAATAAGATGATTAGGATTGGTATAAGAAATTGAAGTTATGATTATAATGTACAAATAAATATAATGTGGGTGGAAGACAAAGAAAAAATATGTGTTCACTTGATCCTAATGTAAGAGTTACAGATGTTGATTCATATATTAATTCTTCTACCCTTCCACATATAATTTTAGAGCATGTGCATGATGCATCATTCTATGATCTAAACTCTTCTATTCAATTAGAGATGAGTATATATAGAGAAAAGTAGATCAAGGAAATTATATTTATTCAATCATGAGATGAGTATATAAAGAGAAAAGTTGATCAAGGATTATATTTCTTCAATCATCTTAGGTAATAGCATGATTCATCATTCTGTGATGTAAATGCTACCATGAAAGTATAGATGAGTATATAAAGATAAAGGTTTATTAATGATGACATGTTCCTTCGCTCATAAGATGACTATATGATGCAGTCATGGACAAAGCGTCCATGATAGGACTATCCAACTGTGGAGCATACAATCAACACAGTGGAAACAACACAAGAAAACATAGTAAGCAAGAAAATCAAAATATTGGCATTATCAATCATTCACTATAATAAACCAATAAGAGTTTTATAACATGTAACCTCTACGTACATCAATATCTCATATCTCCAATTAAGATCCTTATTTCAAATAAACTAATTCATCCAAAGGATCTTCAATTGAAACTAAATTGAAACAAACTTGTTGAGCCTCAAAACTTTGGCATTAAATTTATAGCTTATTCAACACTTCATAAGTATATTTAAAGCATCTTCGGACATGTAGTGTCATGGTTTAAACACTTCATTGGTGAAGCAACCACCAAGGTTCAAATCCCTATTGAGCCATTGTGCTTGCAAGGCCTTGTGCCTTCGCTGGGCCATTGTGCTCATGGATTTGAACAAGTGAAGCGTGGGGATGAGGTCCCTTGTTTGTGGCCTCACCGGGTCATATCTTCAGGTCAAAAGTGTTCACGTGGAGCTAGAGGGTGTGTCGTGCCAGCATCACCAGTCACGTTAAAAAGTTTACCAGGCATAGTTTTTTTTTTTTTTTTTTAAGTATATTTAAAGCAAAGTTTCTCCTATTTTGGTATTGATTGCACAAATGTTGGTGGCCTAAAAAAAAATTACAACATGGGGTAAGTGCACAAAGATGGTGGTCAAAAAGGGGGGTATAAGTGGACACTTTTTTTTTGAAATCAGGTGAACCTGAACTTGGAGGCAAAATTTGAAAGTCATCCACTCAAGATATGAAGATAATCAAAGAACAAATATTGTAGTACTCTGAATCTAGTTTCCAAACTACTAAACTTTTTCAAAATTGGATAAGATTAAGGGGGTCAAATCCTTTGCGCACGAAAAATAGACCCTGATTTTTTCAAAAAAATATAACATAGTGTCTGACGTGCACATCAAAAAAGTCATAGTTAGATTTAGTATTTTGACAAATCATTTGGCAGAAAGATAGTTAAGAGTGAGCACTAGAAGATGTGTATTTTTTTGTAATTTTTTGTTGAGTATTTTTTTTAAATAACTTTTCCAATTGAGCACATCCTGAAAATTAGGTACCTGTTCGTGCGCGAAGCATAAGTTGCACTAAAAAAATCAAAAATAGAATTTTTTTTTTTTTAAATTGTAAAGAATCAAGTGTACTACAATAATATATAAATTTTTTTAAATTTGGATAGGTATATTAAAAGTTATTAAAAAAATGGTACACGTATGTCTGTGAGAACTATGGAGACACTGGTAAAAGAAATTCAATAATAATATGTTATTGTTGTTCAAATTTTAAAAAAATTATATGGTTAGAAAGCTTAGAAGATGGGTGAAAATATGGTGGCAATTTTAGAAATACCCACTTGATGAAGTGTAAACCTAATGATGACAAAGTCGAGAAACCAAGTTAATAAAATAAAACACGTCAAAAAGGAGGGAAATGGAGGGAAATCAAACTTCTAAACCGTAGCTTTGTCATCCAAGCCTATTTCCAAGCCTAAATAGTCAAAAGCGCGTATGGGGTACCTATGGTATAAAAAGCGTGTATGGGGTAATTATGGTGTAAGAAGCGCGTATGCACTATTTTTACTATAAAAAGTGCGTATGCGCTATTTTTACTATAAATAGCACATACGCGCTTTTAATGTTTAAATTTTGGGAGTGTGTATAGTATGATATTGTATATATAATATGTGTATATACATATAATATATAATTTATATATAATATATAATATTTATATATATGTATATAATAATATATAATATATTAAGTATATATATACACACATATGTGTGTACCTATGTGTATTGTCTCCCTCTCTCCCCCTCTCAAGCATGTACAAGGTGCCTCTCTCTCTCTCTCTCTCTCTCTCTCTCTCTCTCTCTCTCTCTCTCTCTCTCTCTCTCTCTTCCCTTTATCTTCCTCTCCCTCCCTCCCTCCCTCCCTCCCCTCTCTCCCCTCTCTCTTCCTCTCGCTCCAATATATCTTCTTTTTGTTTGCATATATATAAGGTAATAAGAAGATTGACAAGGTGGTCGGTTTTCTCTTTTTTTTAAAAGAAGATAGGACATAAAGTAGAACGTTTGAAGAAAATGAACGTATTGGTTTCTTTGGATTGTGTGGATGTATTGGTTGAATAATATTTATGGTTCGTATGGTGTACTAAGGGGTCATATGGTGTATTATGACCCCTTAGGTGTCGTTATGGGTCATATGGTGTTCTATGATCCCTTAGGACACCATATGACCCCTTAGGACTCCATATGGTGTCGTTATGGGTCATATGGTGTCCTAAAGGGTCATATGGTATTCTATGACCCCTTAGGATACCTTATGATCCCTTACATGTCATTATAGGTCCTATGGTGTGCTAAGGGATCATATAGTCTCCTATGGCCCCTTAGGATACCATTTGACCCCTTAGATGTTGTTAGGGGTCATATTGTGTTCTAAGGGTCATATGGTGTTATATGACCCATTAGGACACCATATGGCATCATTATGTGTCTTATGTTGTTGTATGACCCCTAGGACACCTTATGACCACTTAGGACACTATATGGTGTCATTAGGGGTCATATGGTGTCCTAAGGGGTCATATGGTCTCCTACGACCCCTTAAGACACTATTTGACCCCTTAGGACTCCATATGGTGTCATTATGAGTTGTATGGTGTCCTAAGAGGTCATATAGTGTTTTATGATGCCTTAAGAAACCATTTGGTGTCATTATGGGTTGTATGGTGTGCTAAGGGGTCATATGGTGTCTTATGACCCCTTACGACTCCATATGACCTCTTACATGTTGTTATGGGTCATATGGTGTCCCAACGAGTCATATGGTGCTCTATGATCCCTTAGGACACCATATGATCCCTTAGTACTCCATATGGTGTCGTTATGGGTCGTATGGTGTCCTAAAGGGTCATATGGTATACTATGACCTCTTAGGACACCATATGATCCCTTACGTGTCATTAGAGGTCATATTATTTCCTAAGAGGTCATATGGTGTCCTATGACCCCCTAGGACACCATACGACCCCTTAAGACACCATACGACCCATAACGACATCATATGGTGTCCTAAGGGGTCATAGGATGCCATATGACCCCTGAGAATACCTTTTGACCCTAGAGAGGGAGAGAGGGGAAGGAGAGGGAGGCAATGGGAGAGAGATACACCTAAGAGAGGAGGAGACTAAGATAGAGACTAAGAGGGAGAGACAAGAGATAAATGAGAGAGAGAGAGAGAGAGAGGGGGGGGGGAGGTATAGAGAGATCTAAGAGGTGGATAGAGGGATTGGGAGAGAAAGAGAGACCTAAGAGGTGAAGGGGGAAAGGTGAGAGAGAGAGAGAAAGAGAGGGTGAGAGATAGAGAGAGTTTGAGTGAGAGGGAGGAAGGGGTGGAAGGATATTACAAGAGACTAGAGAGAGAGAGGTGTGAAGAGAGGGAGAGAGTGAGAAAGAGAGTTAATGAGAAAGGGAGAGAGGGAGGGAGAGGGGAGAGGGAGAGAATGAGAGAGACACACCTGAGAGAAGGAGAGAGTGAGATAGAGAGAACGAGGATGAGAGGGAGAGACTTCAGAGATAAAGAAGGAGAGAGAGAGAGATAAAGAGAGAGAGAGAGAGAGAGAGAGAGAGAGAGAGAGAGAGAGAGAGAGACTTAAGTGAAAAATAGAAAGGGAGGTGGGGAGGTAGGGAGTGGGAAAGAGATACACTTGGCAGAGGAGGAGAGTGAGATAAAGAGATAGAGGTAGATAGGGAGAGAGACTTAAGAGAGAAAGAATGGGAGAGAGAGAGAGAGAGAGAGAGAGAGAGAGAGAGAGAGAGAGAGAGAGAGAGAGAGAGAGAGAGAGAGAGAGAGAGAGAATTTATAGAAGAGGAGAGAGAGAGAGATAAAGGTTGATAGCCAGAGATGTGATAGAGAGAAGGAGAGAGACTTGAGAGAAAGAGAAATGGAGCGAGAGGGGGAGAGAGAAAGAGAGTTAGAGGGAAAGAAATACTTGACAAAAGAAGAGAAAGGGAGGGGGAGGGAGGGGGAGAGAATGAGAGAGAGATAGAGACACTTAAGAGAGGGGGAGAGAGTAAGAGAGAGATATTTGAGAGAGGGAGAGAAAGAGAGGGATATATGAAAGAGAGAAAGAGGGTGAGGGAGATGAGAAAGAGACGGAGAGATACCCGAGAGAGGGAAGAAAGTAGAGAGGGAGATGCCTAAGAGACAAAATGGTGGGGTTAAGGAAGAGAGAGGGAGAATGTAGGGAAGAGATGAGAGAGATAATGCTGATATGAGCATGTTGATTACTAAAATTTGACTAAGTCTGAAATTTATAAGAATACTCAAAAAACTAGAATCTGCATTATAACTCTTAGAGATCTGGAACCACTCTCAAACATCCTGACAATATATACATAAAATATACCTTAAAGTATAAGAAAGATACTTAAATGTTATATTTTATGTATATATCCTACTGAAAAACCTAATGGAATGTAAGTGAATTGCATTTTATTGACAGACAGAACCGCGTATGCGGTTTTAGTTTTTAAACCGTGTACGTGGTTAGTATGCTTTAAACTGCGTATGTGGTTAGTATTCTTTAAACCGCGTACGCGGTTAGTATGTTTTAAACCATGCACGTGGTTTATCTTTGGTTAGGCTCGGCAAAACGAGCCTAAACGCATACAAGGTTCTTTAAATTTGAAATACCCCGTGCACGTTTTGGTGTTTTTCATGTTTTTTTTGGGTGTGTCCACTTTTCTGACCACCATCTTTGTGCACTTACCCCATGATTTCAATTAGCTCACACAACCTTATTCTTCTTGGTGTCTCTTTGCACACCTCCCTTATCTACTTAAATGTCGTTGTTGGACCCTAAAAAGGAAAAAAAAATGATCAATATAGTTATAGTGTCACCTATTTAATGATACTCTTGGTCTAGGCACTACTCCTAAAGCATTAATTATTTATAGAACAACCACTACTCATTTATATGTTGGAGCAACCAAGAAAAAACAACAACATCCATCGAATAGTAATTTCACTTTTATAATCAACACTCAAATATTATTTAATCTATTTTATAGGCACTTTCTGAATACATAAAATGACCCACCAATTATTATAGGCCACACTACACACCATCTATTCTTCTATATCATAGCATTATTCCTTCACATGGTTACTTACATTTGAAATACTGTACACTACTCACTCCTATATCTAAGAAAGGTAATGGGTGTTGAGATATTTGTGCTTCATCAATACATGGGAAACTTCCAAAATTAAATTCTTATCATTCATGCTAAAATATTCACCACTTCAACAATCATTGAATCGTATAGCATTTATGGGTGTAGATCACTCATAGCCATTGACGAGAAAAGGGTGCTCTGATACCAAATGACAAAAAAATGGTAAAAACTTGATTAATTTATTTAGAGCATAAAGGAAACATATTTATTCAAGGGAGATAGCAATTATCACTTAGGAATCACATAACTGCACAACTAATGAACAACCATACACACAAATATAATTCATTAACAATTCAATGCTTATTAGATATCTACATGGTAGACATCTTGTTATAGCTGGTAGTGTTGATCATGCATCTCGATTGTATAAGTTCTCTAATTTTGCTCCCATTGAGCATGCAATTTCATTTAATTGTCTTATCTCTCATGCATCAAGAAAATATTAAAAATATAAGGAAATTTCGGTCACTTGAACCGATGTATTCTTTAGTCATCCATAGTGGTTTTTGAGACTTGTTTTGATCCTCCTCCTCCTCTTGCTTATTTAGAGATCAATTTAGTTCAATAATTTTATTGTTCCCTTATATTTTTTATAGAGTGGGTTGAGTACTTACTAGATATTGCAAGTTTATTTTATACATGATCACAGACTCCGAACATTGGAGACAAGATTGAGGATATTCCATTTTTCCTTGATGGCATTTTGAGTTCTTATCATCCCATCTTTAGTGCCTTAAGAGGTTGTTCATCAAATATCTTCATAGTTGTTTTGATTTTCTTTATTTGATTTCATATCTCCTTATTCAAATAGTTGGACCATTGAATAGTCTTCCATGGCACACATCATGATACGTTTTCCTTCCATATCCCTTTATGGAGTTGCTTCTGCCATGGCCATTTGATTTGTTTATTCCTAAGGGGGGAATGTGGTTAGCCACTCTTGTATCTTCATTAACATTCATCCTTGAGCCTTCATATTCAACATTGGAGCTTCTCTTATGGGGGTGATACATCAAATCTCTTGTTTTTCCTCTTATGGGGGGGATCTTGATTGTACTTATGTGACCAATTTATTACTTGGGGGACATCTTGAGTCCTTCATTCTTGTCACATGTACTTTATTTATTCATTTCTTTCTCTCTTTTGGAGAGGATTATTCTCACGCTAGGTTTTTCTCCTTTTCTTTGTTTGTGAGAGTTGCATTGGTTTGTATATGAGTACCTAACTAGGCCTAGTTGTCAGGACTTATTCATGCATACATTTTTTAATCATCATTAGCTCTTTATCTTATCCCTAAGTTAATCTTAAGGGTTGGTGGTGGATTAATTAGGACATTTAACTAATTATTTACTAATTTGATCATTTAATTACTTTTTCACTTAAGCTAAACTTAGGTGCTTTTTTTTTTTATGTCGAATTTTCTTTTCAATCTTTAGTTCTATCTGTAGTTGAGCTTAATTTAGCTCCTACTTTGCATTGATTTAGTTCTCCTAATTTTAGCATTAGTTGTGCAAAAATATTTAATTCTCTGGTTGTTAAAGAGTGTACAATATTTTCTTGATCTCTTTTGTGCCACAAGTGTCTTTCTTGTAGATGATTCTTAGCTTCTATGATTGATTGATATCAACTTCGAAATTGACCAAACCAAAGGTCGACACCTAAACATGCCAACCTTGGTGGACACAGTCAAATTGGGAATTCAAAATATTGTAAAACCAAATAAGATTTAACCACATAAAACCTGAGCTCTACAATAGAGGTTTGGGGGAATTATTTTTTTAATTACATTTAAAGCTTAAAATAACCAATTCTATATTTGACCTATATTTTGATAAAGACCAACAAATAAAAATTTATATAATGCCAAATTTTAATTTTTTCATGGCATTGAGTTGTGCCTTATTCATACTCAACATGTTTGTAACATCTTTTATATGCAATGCTTTACTCCCTTAGTTGTTTCCTACTCCTCTTTTTCTTATATGATCCACAACTCCTCTCATCCACTTGCAATCTAACAAAAAACACAATTGCTTTTGGTAATAGAGTTCACACATCTTTGAACATTATAGGATTTAACTCCTACTTTGATAACACTGGACACAAACTATAAATAAGACAAATGAGAAAACAACTAACGATTTCAAAGTTACATAACAAAAACATAATAAGAAAGGAAGACCAATAAAAAGTTGATCCATAATTTCTAAAAAATTGTTGATAAAAATTAGTAAAAGAATATAAATAAATATAAGCTATTCAACTTAATGGATAGTCATAAAAGATAAAATTTTATGCTAAAAATCAAATATAAAACTATAATGGAACCACTAAACAATCTCAATATTATTATTATTAAAATAATAATATTAATAAATTATTCATCTATTAAATATTATCAATTAAAAAATTCTGAATATTAATAGACCTTATACTATCACCATGTGCAACCGAATCAAAGTTGACAAATTCCAATAATCTAAAATAAAACATTGGAAAATTAAAAATATACATACAATTTTTTACTCGATTAGAGTATGCCTCCTTGTATCATCTCCTAAGAGGAAAAGAGTTATAAAATAGCAATACTCGAACATTGGCTCTCTTAAGGTTGTTCGAGAACAGGGATGGGGATGAGTTACTTACGTGGAATGAGGATGGCTCCTTGCATCATCTCATTTCTAGATGGATGGATGGATAGATTAGAAGTCTTCTCCGGGACTCTATAACATGGATGAAGATTCTTCGGAGGAAGATGACAATGGTGCTTCACGCGGTAGGGAGGAGTTGAAAAGTAATGGAGGATTGCTTACATCATCACCGTTTCCTTCCACCATTTGTACGACTCTGCTCATGTCCTAATTTCGCCATTCTCCTCACCTTCTCTTCATCTTCCACTTCCATGTCGCATCTTATACCTTTTTCTCTCAACCTCTTTTCCAACTCCCCACTCTCTATCATTTTGAACGCCCATTCAGGAAAATACAATTGAATCGAACAACTCACCTGCAACTCAATGTTCTTCATCCTTCCGGTTGTATTCAGTAATACCATTCAAAAAAAAGCTGAGCGCTTACGCGGTCAATACGCGCTCTGTCACCTATTTCAGAATTTTTTTTGTAACTAAACCAGCAACAGTCAAAATGATTGAAATTTTTTAAAGGTGCTGTTATATTAACTATCCAATAGGGCATGCAACCCTAATATAATCTGTTTATTTTTGGCATTGAGGGGTGCACATTCATATAGATTTCGTTTCAATTTCATGTTTTAAGACTACTCTGTTTTTCAAACTCTATTTTTTTTTTTCAAAATGTTCTGTTTTTTCTTTAAAACAATTTTTACAATCTTTGCACATAAAGTAGAAATACATCAAATTTCTATTAATCCTTCTTCATCCTTTCATGTTGTTGCATATACAATCTTTTCTCTACTTTTTTTACTATATTTTAATAATCATTACAGAGACTTCTAAAGTCAATGCATAACTGAAGGGCAGTTTTACACCGTGGAAGAAAATTCTTCGCTAGAAAATGGTAAAACTGCTTGAGACGCAGGGGCTGAGTTGAAAGGCAGGGGAGGATTGCTCACATCATGACCATTTCCTTCCAACATTTGAACCACTCTGCTCATGCTTGGTCGATCTCTGGAGTTGTACTGAATGCACCATAGTCCTACTTTGGCCAGTCTTCTCGCCTTTTCTTCATCTTCCCATTTTATTTCTTCCTTTCCTCTTCCTCTCAACATCATCTCCAGCTGCCCATTCTGCATCAACTTGAATACCCACTCTGGAAGATACAACTGACTGGATCGGTCTGCTTGTAATTCAATATTCTTCCTTCCTCCAACAATCTCCAATAATACCATTCCAAAACTGTAAACGTCTGATTTGCCCGTAACAGGTCCCAAATTTCTATTCCAAACCTCCGGAGCAGCATATCCTGGTGTTCCTCTTGCGGCTGTCATTGATATATGGTCCTCTTTCTTCCCACAGAGTTTAGCCAGACCAAAATCAGCTACTTTTGGTGTGAAATCTTCATCCAGTAATATGTTGTGGGGTTTAATATCAAAATGAATTATACGCCGCTGACAATCTTGGTGTAGATATGCAATTCCGCGGGCAGTACCCAAAGCAATTGAATAAAGCTCTTCTCCGTTTAGAATTCTTCCTTTCTTTTCTCCGACAAATATGAACTTCTCCAGAGACCCATTCACCATGTACTCATATATGAGCGCGCTTCTAAATCCATCAAAACAATATCCCATCAGGCGAACCAGATGAACATGATGGATCCTTCCAATGGTTGCAACTTCATTCATAAACTGAATTTCAATGTGTCTTGACTGATCCAGAATTTTGACAGCAACCAAATTGCCACGGGGAAGTTTTCCTTTATAAACCACACCGAAACCTCCTTCCCCCAATTTATCAGCGAAGTTGTTGGTGATCTTCTTCAGCTGAGAAAAAGAATATCTGGTGGGCATTTCATGAGCATAATCATCAAGGAATTGCTCCACTTTCGTAAGAGAAGGTTCCATGGCCATGCGAAGCTGGAGCTCCTTAGCGGCCGATGATCTCTTGCGACAAAAAACGACAATCAGTATCGCAGCTACGAATAAAACACCGCCTCCAATGGCCGCTCCTGAAATCAGATAGAGGGTTTTGGATCTCAGACGTATGATTGATACTGACATCAGTGAGATATGAAGATTTAGGTTAGAGATAACGGCACTCACCTAGAATAACGGGAGTCTTGGAATTACCTACAACTAAGAAATCAAGGCGATTATTAAGAATGAGTAAATTTAACATCTCTACATTTAGAGTTTGCATATTATCTCCTATAATTCGATATAAAGAAACTGGATTAGAAGCCTTACCACTGGAGCATTGTGAATAGGACATAGCATCGCAGTAGCAGAAAGATGAGCTTATGAGATGAGTGCAGTTTCTGGAATCTGTCTCGCAATGCTTACAATCTCCGCTTGCAAGCCATTCTATAGTGATCCCTTGGTCAATCATCTGAGACAGGAGATATTTTCCCGATGCCCACACTGTTCTATTCAAGGTAATCCTAAAGTCTGATGTACAGTACTGACTCAAGTCTAAAGGACTGCCAGTAAAGTATTGATGTTCATTACACGTTAAATTGCTCAATCCTGGAATCGCACCATACCCATCACCAGTATTGCATGTTTTCCATAGTGTCAAATTTGTGTATCCTCCTACAATATGGAACTGTTCGGCACTCCAGAACTGATCATAGACACTCTCTGATAAAGCGCATTCATCTTGCTCAAATTTCTTGTATAATATCCTCATGCTAGGGTAAGTATTTGGGGAGTAACTGCGGGACTCCAGTATGTAGTATTGGTAGCCCCCAATATTAATTAGAGGCTTCTGAGTTGTATTATCACACTCCACCTGAAGCTTAGGGTCACCGCAGCCGCTGCCCAACTTTCCAAATGGAAAATCCATACTGTAATTCCCACAGCTGAAAACCTCACACACTCCATTACAATGAAAGGCTAAGCATGATAATGAAATTGCGACAAAGAAGAGGAAGCGGCTTAGACGCAGAGTGTGGGGTTGGAGAACAGTCAGATCTATCTGAAGTGCTGCCATATTGATGCTATAGAACTGAAAGGAGGAAGAAGGCAAAATGAGAAGCAAGGGAACATTAAATCTAAGGTAATAACTCCGTTGAAGACTAAAGAAAGTAGTAGGAGAAAGTGCGCAGAAAGAGAGATCAGACAGGACAACAAAGGGGACGGTACTCCGCAATGAAGAATGCTAATTTGGCCTCTTTTACTTGTAAAACTCGATATAGTAAGTGCAGTTTCGTTGTTACTAAGGGCAGGCGCAATGTGATCTTAGTAAAGACGCGGATTTAAAAGACGCTGATTTCCCAACTCTTTCCGCGTTAAGGTTTCGAACGCGGAACATCAAGACGAAGTTAACAACAAGAAAAGTTGTTCAAGACTAAGGAAAGATAGGAGAAAGAGGGTAGAAAGAGAGATCAGACATCACAACATCACGACTATTTCTTGCTGCCATTGAGTTTGACGGACGAGTTAGAATTTTTTTTTTGGTTTAAGATGTATATTAATAAGTTGTATTTTTAATATGCGTTAAAATAAAAATATACCAATCTTATGCCCCTAATTTATGCATCCAAATACATCTAATTTAGTTTTCAATTATTTAATTTTATATATATATACACAAATTTATTTTTAGTTGACAAGACACTTTAATTTTTATATCTTTCTTTTTATTTATTTATAATAATGAAAAGAGTTATATTTTTATATTAAAAAAGAAAAAGAAAAATAGTATTTTATTTTTAATATTGTAATAATTAAAATATGATACATGATTCACATAAAATATGGGTGGAATAGAATCACACTTCCATAAAATTATGCCAAAGTCATAATCATTTAGGACAAGAACAATCAAACAATTAAACTATTAAAAATATATTAACAAAAGGAAAAAGAAATCTCAATTATACACAAAGGACCCCAAACAACTAAAAGTACTAATGGGCTTCCAACTTGCGATGAAGCTATTCCAATCTTTATGATCATCTTGCTAAATAGTAGTAGCATCTAGTTGGGAAACTTTTCATAATTTGACTAACCAACATAGCCACACTAAGAAACAAACAGATGCCCATGTGGTGGTAGAGCCCATCAATGATTTCATGGATATGAAAAACCATGTGGAATCCATGGTAACCATTCTTAGAGCTACGAATATAAGTACATTGATGTTGACATGGCAAAGAAGCACACCCTTATTTATATAAGCATCTTTGTTGAGAAAGGGATGACAAAAATATCAATTAGATAATGGGGTGTTATTCTATTGCTCAATTTAATCTCACAAATGGGAAACCTTAAGATAAATTTTGTTGGATTTAACTTAGATATATAATATAACTTTAGAATATGAACTAGCTTTAGCATACATGAAAATCATCTATCCACAACTAAAATAGTTAAAAAGGTAAGAATTTTTATCTTTTCTAATTGAGAAAAGTATCTACACATAAAACTATACCAAAATTGAGTGTATTTTCCCAAAATTCTATAATAGTCAACCAAATATTAATATTTTTTACAAGAAGGGCTTAGGTATGAATAGTTTGAAAATTTATAAATTTACTACAAAGTAGCATTTGCTCATGGTCAAAAATGGAATACATATGCTTCATATTTTCTAGATGGCCACAATAATGACAATGGAAAGATAGATACAACTCTTAAAAGAACCAAATGTGATTCCATAGGGAGATCTAGTAATGACAACATCAAGAAAAGGGAACTAGCCTAGATTCCACCAAAGTGGACAAGACTTTGAGATTTGCATCATTATGAAGGAGATGACCAAATGCTCCTCACATTAAGCTTGTGAACTATTAGAAAGTGATGAGTAAGCTATTGTGACATGAAACCCACAAACTACATAATTTACTTTAAAGCATCTTTGATTTAACATTTGTTATTTTTGTCAAATCTATGTTTCCTATAGACTTGCTCAAGCAAATTTGTATGCTTTTCCAATGCAAGTTTTTTAAAGATTGACATGGGCTTGACAAGTATCAGCTTGTTGGTTTCTCTTTAAAGAACATTTATCTTAAACCCCTTCTAAATATGGTTTTAAAGCCAAGATATAACACAAAATGGAGATGTAAATTTTGAGAAAAGAAGTTGAAGAGTTCGAGTGCTCAGATTTAGAAGTCCAAAGCAAAGGCTAATTGTCAAATTTTGGC
Source organism: Cryptomeria japonica (assembly GCF_030272615.1). Taxonomy (NCBI): domain Eukaryota; kingdom Viridiplantae; phylum Streptophyta; class Pinopsida; order Cupressales; family Cupressaceae; genus Cryptomeria; species Cryptomeria japonica. The sequence goes on along the minus strand of NC_081406.1, from coordinate 122,762,623 downwards.
ATAAAAATTCTTCATTATAAGATACTAATTTGAGACACATTGAAATGTTTAAAGATACAACCATATCTAGTGCTTTTCTAGCCCAAACTGTTAGAAAAATCTAGCATATGTAGTGCTTTTATAGCTCAATTATTTTTAATTTCTTTTCTTCTTATGTGATCCACAACTCCTGTTATCAATCTAAAATTTTACAAACTTACAAATGATCTTTGTTATAAAGTTCACACATCTCTCACTCGCAATAGTCAATCCCTAGTCTAATAACACTAGACACAAACTATAGAAAGGTCAAATGAACAATCAACTAACAATTTTTTAGAGTTAATGTAGACACATAAAATTGACCGCTATCATATGGTCAATTTATAATCCCTCTTCTCGTCATCTCTATTAATTAAATAATTAATTATCCTTTCATCCATCCATTCTTGCAATCTCTACAAATTAAATAATTTATTATTATTTAATTAATTATCCTTTCTTGCATTTTTTCCTCAGTCCTAACCTAAGGTAAATGATTACATTTAATTATTTACCATTACACTTATTTGCTCTATAATTTAAATAGATCTCTTTTATTAATTAATTTATTTGATTCCCTTCACATGTCACATCATTCAACTTTTCGCACTTTCCTCTAATCTTAATCTTAATCACTTAACTAAAACTCTCATAATCATTTGCACATTTTTATCCCCTTGAATTAAGGAGGGGCCAACTTCATTTCACTACCCTCCAATTCCACTCAACCTTAAATGTTTTCCTCTTTTGAGAAGGAACCCCACATGGGTATTGTCCTCCAAAATACTCTTTAATTTATTTATTCCTCTCATCCCATACCTATGGAGTGAGAGGACAAGACAAAAAAATGACACTATGAAAAGATCGATTCCTTACACTCCAAGGGTACAATCTCTCTCTCAAGATCTCTCATCTCATGGATTGAAAGGACCTAATCTCCCTCAACCATTTACCTTCATCTTTACATCCTATCACTCCATTCATTTTTTTATTATTGGTAAATAGGATTATATTTTATTAATCATGAAAAAATATACATCATCTAGTTTTCAAAAAAATATGTCGAAAGTTATACGCATTATCAACAGTGCCAGAATCCTTTAAACCTGCAGTATCTTATCATTCAAACACTACCGTCCCCTTCACATAATTCCCAATTTCAATTCTAAAAAATAAAAATAAAAAGAAGAGAAAAAAAGATTTTTAGAAACAACTCCATTTCACGGAGAAAAGAAAATCTCCTTGCCTTTCCTGCTGGAAGCCTCGGTTTGATTTGTTTCTTCATCTTCGTCCTCGATGTCGTTGGTGTACACCTCGAGGGGAAATCCAATCCATTTTGTACGCTTGGTCTATCTTTTTCTCTCCTTCCTTGGCCGGCCTCTCTTACGCTTGGTTGGTGTAGAGCTTCTTGAATGGGAGGACTTGGATTCACTACATTCCCACTTCGACATCTTCATCCTCAATTCTTTCTTCTCCCACGACGTCAAAAATTCCTTCATGCCATGTAAACTAATTTGTGCAACAGGACGTCTTGCCTCCTTGTTACAACTAGCACTCCAAAAGAAGTGTGGGCTCAATGAGTATTTGAAGTAGCTTGCATACAACCATGTACCATTCGGGAACACAAAATCCGCACCATCTTTGGTCATGCGAAGGAAACTATCTAGGCTGCCACACCATTCTTCTCTTACGCATCCTTAGATTAACCATTCGGCCTGTTCTTTGCTTTCTAGTTCCAGACACCAAGCGGCGAACATGGAGGCAACTTCAACGTTCGTCCGATACTTAAATTCCCCCCACAAATAGACATCATCTAACACAATCTTCACCCACATGAGAAATGTGTGTTTTTCAAAGAGGAAGATGTTGGTCAGTCTCTCGTCCAAAATCGGCCCCCAAAACGCCATCATAGGCTGCGATGCGAAGTTTGGCTCCATGCTTTCCTGCTTCTCTATCTGTTTGGAAAGGCTTTGTCTATGGTGAGAAAAAACTCATTGACACCTACACAAATTAGCTTCTTGTTGTAATTACCCAAGAAGCTATCCTCACCAACTTCATGAACAATCGAGGTCATTTACTGCATTGATTCCTCGATGCGAGTTGAAGTTAATGAGGGAGACGTTGTCTTCCCTCACATGTGCAGGTAGGTGGATTTTGCCGCCTTTTATTTACCTTGCCACCCTGTTTGAAAATTGTCACCATTTCCATGCCATAGTTAGATGGCATCGTATCAACACGCATCCAAGTTGGCCATCCTTTCGTCCTTCCCATTAATGTCATCTTCTCACTCGAATTTTCATGGAATACTTACCATTTGAGAGCCTAACTATTGGGAGCAAGTATTTCCCATTTGACTTTTCCAACTTGGAGTTTAAATGCTCGGTTGGCACAATCATTCGCTTCTTGATTCCTTACTCTTAGAGTATGTGATATTTTGAAATTTTGGAAATCATTAAGGACTATTCATATCCACTTAACCTCCTTGTCAATCCTCCAATTCTGGATTTCATCATGGATTAGAACCTACGTTATGACTTGAGAATCTCTATCCAGATGAATCCTCTCCACCCCTACTCATTTTCGTAGTTGAATTGCCAGTGAAGCGACTTTAACTTCTGCTTAATTGTTAGTGCTTTGAGATAGACGTTGTGCGCATCTATCTTGCTATGTGACTATTTCTCCAGTAGAAAATAAAGTAATGAAATAACCCCTTTAGAATGAAAAAGGGAGATAAAAATAAATGATATTATAATCCTTGGTTCAAAGAAGGATTAATAAAGAATATTTTTTAAAAACTCTCTTAAAAGAGAGGAATAATTATTATTATTGGAGAATAATTAAACTTGACCTTTTCAAAAGGGTGTGATTGTTTGTAATCCACTCCTTAAAAGGTTATATAAGTCATTTATGTGAGACTTGGAAGACGGCATGGAGATCACTCAAGGAAGAAGACGAAGGTGGCTTGGTGGGCTATGGGTATGGGAGGAAATATAGGAATTCAGAAGGAACAAAGGAATGAAGGTTAAGGTCACTGGTTGGCATGGGCATTGGAGAAGGGGCACACAACGTATGTCCAACTCGGGGTATGATATACACTCAGGAGTGCCCTGGCTAGGGCTGTGTTTATTTCATGCCGCAAAGGCATGCGAGGTTCTGTGTAAGAACCTGTCCTCTTGGAGTGCTTAATTGTCGTAAAAGAGCCTAGACCTGTGACTATTCCTTTGAATTGTAGATAATATGGTTGGTTTTGTGTAAGAACCGATTTCCTCCATGGGGTGCCATAGCCATAAAGGACCCAAGACCACTAGAATCTTCTTGGAGTGAGAATGACTATTCCAAGTACTCAAGATTAAGATAAGTATTGGAAAACCTTGATGCTATAAAATATTGAGAATTCTTTATATATGATTTGCCAATATTATGGTTGAATTAAGTGGTTATGTTATTCTATTTATTGTGTTGTTAATTTACTTTGTAATTATTATCATTTACATATAATTTAATGATATTTACCTTTAATTAATGAACTTCACATTAAAATTTAATTCATTACAAATAATTAATTAAGTCTTGGAAAAAAGTATCATTACATTTTGGTATGAGAGCCAAAGATTGGACTTTTAAGTTGTTAATTGTTAAATGCCTTTTTTTAATGTGTCCTAGCTAGGAGTGGTAAGGCTAGAAGGATAAATACATAAGATCACTTTAAACACCATTCCATTAAATTTAAATTTAATTTGTCTTAGGTTATACTAATAATCATTTATTTGGAAAATTGTAGTATTCTAGTTCACACATGCACTTCAAAAATAAAATTAACAATATAATTGTTTTTGCTAATAATAATAAAAAAGATATTCTTAATAGAACAATTTATATGATTAAGTTAGATATCCTTGGTTACTAGGGCTCCAATATTTATAATTATTATATTGTTAATTATATTAAGAGAAAAATATATATATCCAATTAAAAATATATATATACATCTAATAAGAGTTCAACAACCATTATAGTCCCCGGCTTAAACATTAATGAATTTTGTTTTACAACATATCTAGTTCAATGATGCATTCAACTTCGATTGGTAGGGAGTTTAAGGCCATCACTTTTATACACAAAGATTGATTGTTCTACTATCACCCACAAGAAAATATGAGAGTCTCGCATCAATTGAGATCTCAAGCTGAGATAAGTCTATAGTCCATCTCTTGCACAACTGCATACGATGCCAAACCAAGAGCCGAGGCTCAATATTTAGCCTAACCCTGAGACATTAGTTGCGTAGGCATCCATGGCAATCTTTTGACAGTAATTTTAAACTCATCACATAATCTTTTTCAATTCCAATTTGATTACTACTCTTGGTAACTAACTATGCTTACTTTGTTATTACCAGATATTTTAAATATATATAAATCATTTCGAATTCACTTGCTATTCCTGTTCTTTATATATCATGTGATAATTAGTGTCTGGTTGTGAACTATTCAAAGATTGTATAAGAGTATATATAGTATGGGACCTTCATTGAAAGAACATATTACTAACTCTATGAATTTTTGGACTTATAGACCGCATAGCGCAAGAACTTTCACATACACACAAAATGATGTATCTTTTGGTTTAAAGAATGTGAACTATTTCTTGTTTCCCTTCACTCCAGAGGAAGTCATCGAAGATATTTATAAATTAACACCGAACTCGAAATTAAACCGTAGATCATTCGTAACAATTACTGACTTGCAATCTACACCTCAACTCATATTTCAAGATCAGTAGAATGAATGATTAAGAAGAGAAGGATTCACGAATTGAGGGTTTCACACTTCAACTTCCTGGCAGATGCTTGTGTAAAAGTCATTTTAGGTTCGTTGAGGCCAATTTACCTCTGAAACCCAACTAGTCACAAATAGCCTATCAATCAAACTCTAATACAAATAAAAAAAAATGAGCTTGATACTCTACAGGATAGTTTAAATACGTAGTCTGTATTTTACAACAAAGGATCATAAATAATTATAGCTTAGTGTGTTTTAATATGTTATATGAATGGGGAGAAAATCATAGAAAATGTTATAGTTAAGAATTGTGAGACTCTTCATCACCCTACAAAACCAACCTACAAAATCAATAGTTGGAGCGTATAGATCATGACAAGATTAACTTGCAAATTAATTGACTACACCATAATCGATTTAGATTGATAGCTTGTGTTGTTGTATCACAGAATGAAGTTTTTTTGAAAAAGGTTTTAAAAATGATTAGATAAATGCAATTGGTAGGTATAAAGTCAAACTCGATGACCTTTGTCAAAGTCCTCCCTAACCGTGCCAAAATGCAAGCTCTGGGAACATGAAATATTCGTAAAATTGTGAAGGGAAGTTACGTTTGCATTTATTTTCATTGTTTGAGAAAGGTGCACCTTGAGGGACCTATCTAGTGTTTATACCAAGATGGGAGGTTGTGGCTTGATTAACATTTGAGGTGTTCACAACTTGGACATGTTTAGTGTCAGTGACACCATCATTGATAATGTTTCTATTTATATTCTAAAATTAAAGTTTGTTGGTTCTCCTTGTAAATTTTAACCAAACCTTTATCTATAAGTATCTTTTTCAATAGTGATACCATTCTCTATAATCTCATCAAATAAGGATTTATAATTGATTTATAAAAAGAAAAAAATATGCCGAAACAATAGTTTTCCTCCAAGTGTATAGAAATTTTTTTACTTGAACAAAGTTCTTAAATTTAGGAAGTTGCAATTGTATTGCAACAATGGTTGTTTCTCATATCAATCAATGGATCACTAATAACATCATTAAGCAGTGGACATGCCACTTTATGAGTGTTCTTGATCTCCAAAATAATTGGATCTCATCTATGAAGTTGTGCTTCGATTCTCAATTTACATAACAAACTTTTAAGTCATCTCATAAAGAGATTCAATTAGATATATATTCAATTCCTAGACTTAGATATGAGATCACAATGAGTCTTTATGTACAATTAGTATATGGTTAATGTTTTGATCTTCATTTCTTGGAGTTTGTGAATTTAAAAAAATTGAACATAATGAAACAGTAAATATAAAATATTAGTATTAAAGATTATAAATTTTATAATTCAATAAGAAAGATGTAAAGTACTTGTGAAATCCAACTTTAGTGATTTTCCTCTTCTTTACAAAATCTCTTCATAAGAAATATCTAAGTTTCACTTAAGAATTAATTATATAAATGGAGTATTGGGTGATTAAGAAAAAGTATTTTCTTTAATAGGTTTATTGGGGTCTATCCCCTTTGTTCATCATGTAAACGCATGTATCACATTCTTATCATAGGAATGCAAGATATTCTTACATAATGAGCAACGATAAGGAAGTATTCATATGAATAGAATACAAATTCATGTACTTATAATCCAGTTATAAAGATATAGCTTATCCCATTTAGTCATTAAGTCTCTTTCCTAATTTAGATCTCACCAAATAAAATTCATAACTGGTAAACCTCTCTAGCTATTGTCCTTCACTATTATTATTTCCCCCAAAAATGCAAGGTTGACCATGGTTTAAGGATATATATAAATATTGCCTTAAAATAACTTGAAGGATAAAATTGATATATCATTTATATGATAATATTAAAATTAGAATATTCTTTTGAATCTCAACAAGTGTTGTAATATTCTCATGAGAGAAATATTGAAATTTGATGTTCTTTGCTTGCATAAGATTCAAAAGATTTACATATTTTATTGTGACTTCCTCCATAAGTTTGAGTGAATATATAATGAATCTCAATATTATAACCTTTACCATAATGACACTTCATAAGCTTATGTTTGATTCAAACAATTAGAATCCAAAAGTTGGAGGCCAAAAAGAGTTTTGTTCAGATAACTAAATTATTAGGGTCTCATTTTGAAAAACCAAGTTTGATGTCCCAAAGAAAATTTTTCAACATTGATATGCATGGTGTACCAATATTACTATGGCAGACATGTTGGTCTTTGTAATATCGCAACTTTAGGGATATTAAGTTTAAGGCTTGTCTACGTTTGTCTTGTAATCTCTTATACAAGAAAGATGTCTTATGATATTGAGTTAGTAAGTTGGTTTCTATAGTGATTATTTTTGTATGTAAATGATAATTTTCTTTAATTTATACACAAAAACATTATTATAAATCTGTTTATAGTTAAAAGCATAAACTGGACATCTAAATGTGTTTGATGCAAGTGATTTTGTGGGCCCATAACCCACAAGTCCCAAGATCAATTTAATAACTACAAAATAAGATATATAAATAAGTTAAAATATTTTAGAAGGAAAACATGTGGACATGTTGAACTATATAGGGGGAGAGATGACCTTTAAAATTTTTGTTTTATTTTTATTATGTTTAGACTAGTATCATTGAATTAAAATTCAAAACTCAAACACCATACTTATTTAAATAAAAGAAAGCTTAGAACTAGTTTCTATGAAGTACTTTGTGGGTGAACGTAATGTATTATTGTTTTCTTTTAAGATGTTAGTAACCTTTTTTTAGGTACTATTTTATATAATGTACCTTTTTATTGGACTTGATCAACCCAATAACTTTGTACATGTGATTTATTTTATAGTAAAAGTGGATACTCATGTAGTGCAGAATACATGATTATCATCTTGGAATATATGTTAAATATATAATGATGAGTGACTACATAGTATGGGATATGCATGTCATTCACTAGGTAAATATTATGTCAACAAATAATGATACCTTTAAATTTAATGTTAAGGTACATGTTAAACTACCTTTACCAAAGAAAATAGATTGAATAGCAAGACAAAATAATGAAGTTGAAATATATGAGAATAAGTATCAATAATTTTTGTAATTGTAAATTTTTTATATACTTATAATAAATTAGTGTATATATAATTTTCCTGATAATTTTGTTTGGAAAATTGATTCTCTTGAAATTATTTGTTAATATAAATAAATAAAGGTGAAAGAAATATATGAATCAAGAAAAAAAAAATGTATTTGAGGAAGTATAAATATTCAGTCCTAGCATATTCAACTACTGATTATGTGTTTTTTGAGTTGTGGTGTAGATATATCTCATGCTACTGAGGACAACAACTAAATTAGAGGGGAGAATTGTTATGTGACTATTTCTCCAAAAGAAGATAAAGTAATGAAATAACCCCTTTACAATGAAAAAGGGAGATAAAAATAAAGGATATTATAATCCTTGGTTCAAAGAAGGATTAAAAAATATGTTTTTTGAAAAACTCTCTTAAAAGAGAGGAATAATGATTATTATTAAAGGATAATGAAAGGTGACCTTTTTGAAAGGGTGTGATGGTTTGGAAACCACTCCTTAAAAGGTTATATAAGTCATTTATGTGAGACTTGGAAGGCGACATGGAGATCACTCAAGGAAGAAGAAGAAGGTGGCTTGGTGGGCTATGGGCATGGGAGGAAATATAGGAATTCAGAAGGAACAAAGGAATGAAGGTTAAGGTCATTGGTTGGCATAAGCATTGGAGAAGGGGCACACAACGTGTGTCCAACTCGGGGTACGGTGTACACTAAGGAGTGTACTAGCCAGGATTGTGTTTATTTCATGTCGTGAAGGCATGCAAGGTTCTATGTAAGAACATGTCCTCCTGGAGTGCTTACTTGACGAAAAAGAGCCTAGACCTATGACTATTCCTTTGAATTATAGATAATATTGTTGGTTTTGTCTAAGAATTGGTTTCCTCTATGGGGTGCCATAGCCATAAAGGACCCAAGGCCACAACAATCTTCTTGGAGTGAGAATGACTATTCCAAGTACTCAAGATTAAGATAAGTATTGGAAAACCTTGATGCTATAAGATATTGAGAATGCTTAATATATGATTTGCCAATATTATGGTTGAATTAAGTGGTTATGTTATTCTATTTATTGTGTTGTTATTTTAGTTTATAATTATTATCATTTACATATAATTTAATGATATTTACCTTTAATTAATGAACTTCACATTAAAATTTAATCCATTAATTCTACTGCAAATAATTAATTAAGTCTTGGAAAAAAGTGTCATTACATATCTAGTATCACCTCATTGCAATCTTTGGCAATACATCTTGCACTAGATGGTCCTCGATTACCTTGGGATGTCTTGTCAAAATTAATCTTGATCCACCCCAACTCTAGAGGTAGCCAAGTAGTAGGATTTGTTGTTGAAACTGGAGGATTAGCACTCAAAGTCCCATTAACGGGTGTGAATTTGATGAGGGGTAAGTGGGTATGAATGCTACTATCCCAGTTGCCATATGGAAACTTATTTTCATTTGTTTTTTCTTGCCACAGAGCTAACCAATTTTTAAATTGATCTCTCAATTCGATTCCATGGGTGAAATTCATTCTCTTCCACCTCTTCAAAAATTCTATGATTACATTCCTTCCAAACTTCCCATAGAAGAGCTAATGGGAACATAGACCAGATAATAGAATAAGTCAACTTGTAATCTAGAGATCTCCAATCTTGGAGCCAAGATTTGAGATCAACACTTATAGGAGTGCACCAACCAAATCATTCCAACAACTTCATCCAACATTCTTGCACAATTGGGTAATGTAATAGACAATCTCTCATGAGAATCCTGCCTCTAGATACTAACCATGTGAAGGATCCAACCTTTGGTAAGCAGTTTCCATTCTAGCATAGATGGGTTGGCCAGTTCTCTTCTCTCAGGTCTGACTTTGCCATATTGTATCCTAATTTAACTAAACATTTCCCACTTTTTGAACCATGACAAATTAACTTGTATTCCTCTTGTGTCAACATGATAGGTGTACTTTGTGATGGGGTTCACCTAGTTTTCTCAATACTTCACCTAACTGGTGTTGCTCATTTTAACCAACTCAGCAAGCCTAGTTTCTCTCTAGACCCCCAAGTCCTTCTTAGTATCTTCTAGGGCTTGATTCTTGACCTTTCTAAGGTGTTTTCTTCAAGTGTTTTGTCTAGGAACCCTACCAATTCACAGTGCTTCCCATGTGTTCAATTATGGCTTCTTGGCTTCAAGTTGTCAAATTGACCTTCTACCATTGTGAGATGATGCAGAAGTGTGGAGGTGTCCTCTTTTATATTTTGAATGCATTTAAGGTCCATTTAATGTTTGCAATCAATAGGTTTCTTACCGACTTCAAAATCTTGCCTAGAAAAGGGCTACAAGGAACTAGCCCAATTAGGCCTCCTAAAACTGGTTTTTTAGGGCTTGAGTGAAAATGGTCCAAAAGACCCCCTAACAATTTTGGATTTCCTTCAATGATTTACCTATCCTCAATATATTTTTTTGGTTTTGGCTTCTCAACCCACCATTCAATTCGCTAACCCCAAAATGAGGGTTTTGAAGGGTTTTCTAGGCCTCTAGCCAGCAGTGAATGGTCAAGTTGGGGTTTGAGTATTAAATGACATTGTAAAAGACCCTCCATGCATTGGAAACTCTTTACCATCTCCTTGTATCCCTCCAAAATCTTGGAAAGTTATTTGGCGTTCACCTCTACACTTGGCACTTCATTTTCACCTTGTTTCCTCTAGCTGGGTTACTCTTGGACTCGCCTAGAACAAGGTGATAGTCATGTCAAAATTCTTTTCCAATATCTACCCCTACATATGTACACTATAAAGGTTGCTTCCCTCCATGTCCCAACAATCCGTGATGGCAGCACGTGTGGAACTCATGGGGCAACCATATTTACAAAAAAAATGCTATATACAAGCCAAAACTGGTTGTTTGCAAACTAAAGCAAGACAATTTTTGGATTCCCAAAGATACTGAGAGGGGTGGGGGGGGGTGAATCAACATCAAACCAGTTAACATATTTCTTATTAAATAAATTGCATTCCAAAACAGTGTACCGGTAAACAAGAATTAATGCAGTAAATATGAACAATAAACACAACATAGAAAGCACATCATAACAAAAGATTTTTAATGAGGAAACCCAGTGTGGGAACAACCTCGGTGGGATTTGTGACCCACAATATTCACTCACTGGCCAATGAATGGATATTACTTATAATAGGGGCCTGTACATGTAGGAAGGCCAACTACCTAAAGCTAACTGCTTAATTACAAAAGGAAGTCTCACTGACTTACAAAATGGATTATGAAAATCCAATGTGATGTACTACTAAAAACAGCATCTGCTATGCTAGGTTCAGTACCGGTTTAAGCTCATACAACAACCATAAACCTTACTCCAAAATCTGCCTTAATATTCGCTCATCATATCCATCTATCATCTATATATCTCTCTAAATGATCTACAAGATCTCATACCTATATAGGAGTCTTATTAAAATATGCCATGTTGGCTTACAAAAAGATATTACAATTAAATACAATATACAATAATCAAAATCCTGTCGGCTAGGGTGCCAATAATCATCTTTGTCGCTGTTGGTGAACTATCTGCCAGTGTAGAGTTTGCCGGTGTTGGTGCTTGTCAGTGCCATAAGATTGCAAGGTTGCCATCAATGACAATACCTTCAATCATCTACAATTCTCATTGGAGTGTGCAATGCCAACAATCTCCCCCTTTGGCATTGATGGCAACACTCATGAGCAAAATTCAAAATTGTATCCAAAAAATTGAAGTCCAAAAATCTTTACCAAAACTGTGTGCTCCCCCTGAGCAGATGGTCTCTAAGTCATTGGATTTTTCTCATCTCTACTACTCCCCCTTTGACATCAATGACAAAGGTTGTCAAAATGTCAATGTAGTTATTAGCTAGAACCCTGTAGCCAGTTGGTTACAAACTGAAAAAGGTCTGCTAATACAAAATTCAGGCTCTTAGTGAACCTGTTACAGTCCTTCAATGTTGCCTTTGTTCTTTGAATGGTATCGGTGAGGTGATGCATTTTCTCTTCCGGTGTCTTCATTCCTTGAACAAGTGCCTATGATATCTCTTTCCTTAAAGAGATGAGGTAATCCAATTTAGGACCGAGTCTACATTTTAGATCTTTTGCCTTTCCTTTTCCTTCTCCGATTTCTCAAGTTTTTCTTCAAATCTAGCTATTTCTTGTTCAATAACTGATATTAATTCGAAGGAACCAATGATGTTGTCAGCTATGTCATTTATTTCTTTCTGTACTTTACTGATCTCCTTATCAATATCTGCTGTCAAAATATTTGTCTTACATGTGTCTCTATGCAATTCCTTAAACTCCATTATTATTTTTCTTAGTGCTGGTAGGAGGGTGTCAATGTGTCCCATGCACTTCTTTATTGTCTCATCAAAGAATCTCTCTTTTTACTTATGCATTTTCTCTCTAAATGTCTCCTCATTTATTTGGTCAATAGTCAATATGTTGCCAGTGATATACTTAGACAATGTGTCTAATTGACTTAAAGATTCTTTATTTTCCATATTTCACTTGGGTGCAATCAATTTTAGAATAGGGATGGTATCGTCTATAGATTTGTATGCTAGAGCATTACAATCTGTGATTTTCTTAATTTAATCCAATAATACCTTTGTCACATTAGTTGGTTTGAATTATGTCATGGAAGAACCAGATGATTGTCCAACTACCTTAAAAACTTGCATTCCGCCAGTGTGAGTAACCTCTTTGCTTGTATTCACCTTTGGTAGGTCAATTTGTGTCTACATTTCTATCAGAAAAGGCTTAGGCTTCTCAGCTGTTGCCGGTGGCACTATCTTTGCATGAACTTGTGACTCAATCTGTACCTCGGTGGGTTTCACTGTGCTCTCTACTGCTGGTTTCTCTGATGATGTCTCAGTGGTATTCACTGTTGGTTTCTCAGTATGCACCTCTGTATTGTCCACTATCGGTATCTCAACTGGTTTCATTATGTTATCATCAGTTGGTTTCTCTAACTCTGTAGGTTTTTCAGTGTTTGTATTAATGGTATTGTTAGTATCCATTCCAGTAACCAGGGGATCAACTAATTGTTTAGTTTGCTCAAGTTGTGTCTCAACCCAATCTCAATATTATCAACTATTGTTTCAACTACAACATTGTCAATCGATGGCTTTGTAGCCACATCTTTCTTCTCACCAGTGGTTTCCTTATCAACCACAATATTGACCTCCTATGTATCAATATTCATTGTGTATAAAACTGCAGAATCAAGATTTGTATCCTCATGCAAAGTCTATATCTCAACATTTTCAATAGTCGGTGGTGTATCAACAGTTTGTTCCAATGGAGTATCAGAAGGAGGTTGGGGCAAATTATCTGTCACTTTTATGCTTGGTGGTCCACCTAGCTTGGCTTTTCCTTTGTCCTTATCCTTTTGGTAAACTTTGAAAGTTTTGGGTTTTTTGAGCTCTTCTTGTTTTTCTTTCTCCACAAAGAAGATATCCCATTTATCTGTTGTCTCTTCAGAGATTTCATTCACTCTGCCAGCCATTAGACCTACATGCCAGTGACCACTAGAAAATACTGTCCTGTTTGCTTCACTTATCAATTCACCAATGTCCTCTATTGATTTCACAGGATGTACAACAAGCAATTTTTTAATCTTTATTTTCTTATCCAATTTCATAATAGCTAGCCTCTTGGCATCAAGCCGCCTATACAAGTCACTGGGCAGATCATCTACAATCTCTATCAAAAATTTCTTATAGATATTTAAGTGTAGAATGATACTATTTTCTATGCTTTCCTTTTATTCATTTGTAAAAGTATCATACAATTTTCTGACATTAGACAAGTTTCAGGTTCATCTGTTATTTCATCTAGAAGATTGTCTAGAGGAGAGATAACTTGCTTTTCCTTCTTCTTCCTTGGTGTCATCTTTTTAGTTGGAGGCCTTACTGCCTGTTGTATCTTTCTTGTTTTCTTTGGTGCAGGAGAGGGTGCCAATGAAGGTTTTCTTTGCCTTTCTAATCTCTTAAACTCAGCTAGTATTTCACTGTCAGATGAAGTTCCAACCGGTGAGAGGTGAGATTCTGGTTGTAACCCTACCAAGTCACTTTCCTTAATACTAGTGATATTCAATACATTTTCCTTGACCTCTTTCACCTGTTTAGTTGCTTTCCTGATATATTGCTCTCTTTTTTTCCTTCGTTTAAGTGTTTGTACTTTGCTTTCAATGGTTTCAACACTACCAAATATTTTCTCTTTAGGTTCTCTAGGGGCTTCAAGTAGGGCTTTGGCATATGTATCAATTATGTTTACATCAGCCTCATAACCCATTTATGTCACCCAAATAGTTCTAGGAACCACTGCCTCCATCTAGATTTCATCTTTCTTAATAACAAAATAAATTTCTTTATGATATTTGTCAACAATGTTTTGAGGTAGTCTTTCCCTTGTTTTCATTCTAGCCTTAAATGCTTGGAAATATTTAATTATATTGTTTTTCCTATATGTTCCCATGTCGGTAAATATATCCAATAGTTGTTTACCTACCGATATGTCAAAACCAAATTCTTTCCTGCCTATATCGGGAACTTCCTTTGTAATATATAGCATTTGGCACACAAGTAGATTACCAAATTTGAAGGTACCTTTCTTATCACCTTTAATTTTCTTCAGATTATGAATCAATTCATTATTCAACCATCCACATATATCTATCTTAGCATTATTGTTCACCATGTCATAAGCACTCTTGATACATAAACTAGAAACAAAGTTCAATATGTTAGCATGTGTAGTTTTGTATCTTAGTATCATGCTAATGAATCTGACATTTATGTCTTTTACATCATTAACTCTCAAGGATCTGTTGTCATGGGTTGCACTAGTTAATGGCATCACAATGTTATTTGAAACTTTCTTAGTTTTGTCAGGCCTGCTACCAGTGGAAGGTAAGCCAGTCACTGCCTTTACTGCTTCTCTAGAGATCTTATGGATAGAATCAATCCAAATTAATTCTCCATGAACTCTACTAATTACAATCCTCACAACTTCCTTAGGGAAATCCAGAATATCAAGTATTTCCACAAAACCTAGGGTTTCTATGATCTTATGTTCCGGTTTTACAACACCATTCTCATCAAAAATGATAGTCTTATACATATTCATAATTTCATCAGCACCTAGTTCCTGAATATGAGAGTGTGTGTATATCCTAGGGTCTTCTGCATATGCAACTCCTTTAGGTATTTTAGAAAATGCACCTAGGGTATCATCCTGCTTCGCTACTTTGGGTATGATCTTGAATACAAGCCTAGGGCATTTAACCACTTCAATAACAGTAGGTTTTGTAGTGAATTTAGGAGCAGAGGAGGAAGCCATTGATAAATACCTTGATATGCCTTTAGGTTTGGATGCTTGAAAGATTTTGCTTTACTTCTCGCTGTGGATGCCTTCGCTTAGGTTTTTCATGCTCTTAGGAAATTTGAATGCTCGGTGAGTGAAAAACACTTGCTTTATAGTGTCTTTTCCTTCAACTACCATAACAAATGCCTGTCGGTTAAGTGAAACTTAACACATCTGCTGGTAAAGAAGCAATTCATCTTCTTACCATCAATTGAGGGTAAACTAGCATGATTTTCAATTTGTTGCCATACCCCCAAAAGGTTTCTTTTTAGTTAGATGAATAATCTCCTGTCGGTGGAGTGATACTCTATTCTACCGGTAAAGGAATAGTCTCATCAACATTCTGATCTCTCTTTCTAATCCATTGTTTTGAAAATTCTTGCTTTACCTCATCAACCTTCTCTTTACCTTTTAAACTGGGTCCTTTATTATTTGTCGGTGACGCCTTACTTGTACAAAATTTTGCAATATGTCCAATTTTGTTACAATCATAACAAGCGACATTGTTATTCTAGAATAGCCTTTCCATATCCTATGTAGGTTTGTGTTCTGCATTGATTAGATAAGTGTCCAAATCTTCCACAAACATAGCATCTTACATTCATTTTGCAGTTTTCTGAATTATGACCAATTTTGTTGCATTTGGAACATTGACCGGTGGGTGCATTAGTGTTTAGATAGTTTCTAGATCTGCATTGATTTTCTCTATAGCCATACTTGTTACAGTTAAAGCATTTCCCATTAAATTTGTAGGCATTAGGTTGTCTTACCAGTTTACTATGATCATGATTGTTTGCAGTACCAGAGCTTTCATCAACTTCAAAGCCAAGTCCATTAGTATCTCCATCAGGTCTCTGATTTTTCAGCATGTTATCAAGTTCCTCTAAACTTTTCTTGAATTTCTCTTTGTGTTGATTTGTAGTAGCCAGCTCATTTTTCCAAGAAAGCCTTCTGTCTCATAAGTTTAGTTTTGTCATTTTGTGTGTGCATCAAATCTGTCTTCAACATATCATTTTCTTGACTAAGTCTTGTAGTTTCATTTCTAGCATCATTGAGTCTTCTAGTCAATTCATCTTCATTTTTCTTTCTGTCTTCAATGTCTTTGCAAAATCTCATAGTCATATCTTGCATCTCATTCCTCAAGGTCATGTTTTTTTGCTTTATCTTGCTTACAGGATCATTAAGAGTTTCATTTTCATCATCATCATCCTGTATCTTTTCATGAAGTTCTCTTATTTTGTTTCTAGCAATAGTGAGATTCTCTTGAAGCCCTTGAATGATTTCCTGTGCAGCCTTCAGATCATCTTCAAGTTTGATATTCTTCAACTTTTCTACATCATAATCTCAAAGAGTTGTTTCCAATTGCTATCTCAAATTTTCCATCTGTACTGGTGTCAAAATCTTCCTCAAGATGTTAGGCTTTTGAAAATAGAGGACCAGACTCTGATACCAGGGTTAGTGCAGGATCAAGGGGGGCTAAAAAGTGGCGATGTGAAAAAAATAGCCTTCCTCACTCGCCTAAAAACGCGAAAATCTATGTTGACTTTTTGCTTGGCCTGGGTGTCAGTACACCTTGGCCTGGTAATTACCTATGCAAATCGGATATCCGATTTTTATTTGTAATTTTAATTTAAAAAATATATTATATGTTACATATTATATAATATATAATATATTATTATATTATATAATATATATAATGTAATAATATATTATATAATATATATAATGTAATAATATATTATATAATATATTATTACATTATATATATTATATAATACGTATTATATAATATATTATTATATTATATTATATTATATTATAATAATATATTATATAATACGTATTGTATTATATTATATTATATTATATTATATTATATTATATTATATTATATTATATTATATTATATTATATTATATTATATTATATTATAATATAATACAATACGTATTATATAATATATTATTATATTATATTATATTATAATATAATAATATATTATATAATACAATATATATAATATAATATAATTTTATATTATATTATATTATATATTATAATATATATAATATAATACAATATGTATTATATAATATATTATTATATTATATATGTTATTTAAAAATAATTTAAGTATAAAAATCGGATATTTGATGAGACTTCTATATTTCGACAGTGACAGCCCATGAGTCATTTTTAACTCACAGGCTGCGTGATTTCATCAAAATCCGATATTCGGTGTTTTGACAAAAAATTGCTAAAAAAAAGATTCAGAGGTAAGAATTTTATCATTTTGAATCATTTTCATTCATTTTTTGTAGTTTTTGTTAATGTTTATTTGATTTTTCATTGAAAAAATGATTTTTTTCGTGAAAACTAGGTTTTTTTAGGTCAAATACCTAATTGTTTAAATTTGTTAACTAAATTTAATTGTTTACATTCAATTAGGTTAAAAATGGGGGATAACAATGAAAACACTGACCAACCACAACTACAACAACCAAACCCTCATTTGCCAAACCCCCCCTCAATTCAAGATTTGATTGCACAAAATTTGAATGAATTGAGGGGGATTGCAGAAGTATATCACAAGATCCCTCGTCTAAACCCAATGTTTGATCCTCTCACATCGATCATAAAAAGTATGGAAACCATGACTGAGGAGCACGATGCCGCCCTTTTGTGGTGAGATTCTATGAAGGAAAAATATGCAAATGGCTTGTCATATAAGGATATCAAGGATCTTGAGATATCCAAAGCTGAAATCACCTCATTGTTTGTGAATCCCTGTACTGGTTAGCCCGTAGATCAAAAAAAAAAAAAACTTTCTATTAAATGGCGTACAAATGATGGGATTGTGAAAAAAATTTGGGATTGTTGGTGGATGTTTTTCGACAAACCACCCAACGACAATCTTGATATCCCCTTCTATTTCATAAAAAAATTGTATGCTGAGTTTGTTTTACACAAACATGTGAACTACTTTGACATCCAACCTTTCCAGGGTGTAGGTTTAGGTATGCCCCAAAATAGACCTGGGGTAGTCAGAGTAGTCCAGGGCCCATATGTCCCCCCTCCTCCTTTGATCCCCCACCCGCAGTTTAACATCCTGATATCATTTGTGAGGCGGCTTTATGGACCATATTGACTATTCACTCTTTGAGTAGCCTTTTGGTTTCTCAGGCTGCATCAGTAGCTCAGCCTACTCTTGATGGTAGTGGTGCATCCGGTGCTGGTGACATGTCATCATCGGCTCCACACATATGTGTGCCCCATAGTTGTGTTATATGTGGGTCCAGTTGGACAACCCGTTGATCCTCCTATGGACAGTGCAGATTATGAGGTGCATGAGATGCATGATGCACCAGATGTTATTACACAGACTGGAGGATACCCTAGGGAGTCCTCACATGCTAGAGGCGAGGAGGCACTGTCATCATACATTGATGATGTAGTGGTAAGATTTGTATTTTCACAGTTCATGTTATATTTTAATTAAATATTTATAAATTAGATAATATTAAGTACTAATTTTTATTTAGATGGTCTATTTAACAGTTGATGACCGAGGATGAGTTGAGATAGATTTAGGAGGGCACCTTGTCGGCCATTTGATTTGGCCTTGATAGCTTGACAGTACATATATTATTGCACCTAGTTGTTTGTATTTTATTGTACATACATGCTCATCATTTATATTGGTATTAATTAGATTATGTAGTAACTTGCATGTATATCTTATTTTACTCTTGTAGCGCACAAGCAGCACGAGTGCGGGCCAGTGTGATTTAGGATCTGGTAGTGCAGTTGGAGACAAGGGAAAGGTAATTGAATGCAAATATGATTGAATGAATAGTTTAAATAACTTATAGTGATTATACATGTCTAGACATAGATTGATAGTTTCATATACTTGTTGTGTATATATACAGAGAATTCTTGGCTTCACATCCTTGATGACTACACCCAGTATACCTGAAGAAGAAGAAGAGATGCCTCGAGTAGATGTGTATTTATTTTATTTTTTGATTAGTAGATACAATTTGTTATTATCAGTGACAATTATATGCTAACTTGTATCAATGTCATGTTTCTGAACATATGTAGGTTGTGTATGAAAATATTCAAAACATACCTTCTCTACCAAAGACATACATCAAGAGTTCTGCAAAGCTGAAGAGAAAATGTGGAGATGAGGTAAACATGAATAGTTCAGTTATAGTTCATTTTTATGTTAACTTTTCGAATGTGAATTATTTAATATAACTAATATTAATCGTGGTTTGTTTTTCTTGTGCAGGATCCTTGAGAGCCGAGCAGTGCGCCGAAGAGGATCGATTTTGATGATCCATCAGTAGCTTAGGATGTTATAGATAGTTTTGGGATGCTTACATGTCTAGTTGGCATGTATATTTTGTATATGGACATACATTCATGTATTTAGACATACATTTTGTTTTAGTTGGTGTTTATGCCATATTTGTGTATGGACATATATTTGTAATCATTTGACATTTTTATATATACAGAAGTTGATATTCAATCATATAAATTGTTGCTCATCTGTGCGTGGTGTTATCATGGAAATCTTTAATTTTCATTCCAATAATTAACAATGGTTAATAATGGCTATTTAATGAACAATACAATTCATTTCATTTCATCGTAAGTGTTGTTTTTATAATGAACAATACAATTCATTTAATGAACAATACAATTCATGAATAATACAATTAATTTAATGAACAATATAGTACAATTCATTTAATGAACAATACTTGATACAATTCATTATTACCCTACGCATGCTCCTATTTTGCCCCCCCACTCGATCGAATGCTCGGGGTCATATACCCTACTAGCATCGTCCCTTGAGTGCCCTAAGTGCTCAAAATTGTCAAACTTTGACGGGACCTAACTCAGAATCCGTGGCACCTACAAATGATTCGTTTGAACCTATGGGGCCATGAGAGGGGTCCCTACAAAAGCCTATCTCAGTTTTCCAAGTTGCCCTACAGTTTTATTAGGGCAGCAATTTTTTGGTTGGCAAAAAAATCGTCAGTCTCACTCAATGGAATGTTGTCGCGTGGCCGATTTCTTGTTCTGCTCATCACAATGATGAACCATCAGATCTGACATGTCCAGTTAGGCATTATTACCCTACGCATGCTCCTATTTTTCCCCCCCACTCGATCGAACGCTCGGGGTCATACCCTACCAGCGTCATCCCTTGAGCGCCCTGAGTGCTCAAAATTTTCAAACTTTGACGGGCCCTAACTCGGAATTTGTGGCACCTATGAATGATCCGTTTGAACCTACGAGGCCATGAGAGGGGTCCCTACAAAAACCTATCTCGATTTTTTAAGTTTCCCTACGGTTTTATTAGGGCAGCAATTTTTTGGTTGGCAAAAAAATTGTCAGTCTCACTCAATGGAATGTTGTCACGTGGCTGATTTCTCGTTCTGCTTATCGTGATGATGAGCCATCGAATCTGACATGTCTAGTTAGGCATTATTACCCTACGCATGCTCCTATTTTTCCCCCCCCACTCGGGGTCATACCCTACCGGCGTCGTCCCTTGAGCGCCCTAAGTGCTCTGTCAAACTTTGACGGGCCCTAACTAGGAATCCGTGGCACTTGAAAACAATCTGTTTAAACCTACAGGGCCATGAGAGGGGTCCCTACAAAATCCTATCTCATTTTTTCAATTTACCCTACGGTTTTATTATGGCAATAACTTTTTGGTTGGCAAAAAAATCGTTAGTCTCACTCAATGGAATGTTGTCGCGTGGCTAATTTCTCGTTCTACTCATCGTGATGACAAACCATCAGCTCCAACATGTCCAATTAGGCATTATTATCCTACACATGTTCCTATTTTTTCCCCCCACTCGATCGAATGCTCGGGGTCATACCCTACCGGCATCGTCCTTTGAGCACCCTAAGTGCTCAAAATTGTCAAACTTTGACGGGCCCTAACTTGGAATCAGTGGCACCTACGAATGATCCGTTTGAACCTACAGGGCCATGAGAGGGGTCCCTACAAAATCCTATCTCATTTTTTCAAGTTGCCCTATGGTTTTATTAGGGCAGCAATTTTTCTATTGGCAAAAAAATTGTCAATCTCACTCAATTGAATGTTGTCGCATGTTCGATTTGTCGTTCGGCTCGTCACGATGATGAACCATCAGCTCCAACATGTCTTATTACTAAAATTTTGGTTGAAAAGTTGTGTAGCCCACAACTGAATGGTTCTTGTTGACCTCTTGCCTTCAAGATTCGCAATTATATTCTCATCGATTTCAAATAACCATTTTGGGGTTCTTGAAGGTCTTGGATTTGGAATTTGTCTTTCATCCATGAGAGGGTCTTCATTTCTAAAGTGATTAGGTGTTACATATGGTTCACTTGGTTGAGAAATTCCACTGTCAATGTTAAAGTTTTCCACATTTTCACCTCCTATGTCAAAATTTTCCACATGTTGATCATTTTCATTATCACTTTCAACATTTTCAAAATTTTCAAAATTTTCACTTTCAAAATCTACATTTTTCATTTTCAATAACTTGTGGCACATTTTCAAATTCAATTTCCTCTTCAGTTGAAGTAACATTAGCAATATTTAACATACCTTGTCTTCTCCTCCTATGACATTCTCTTTCTCTTTCTCTATACACTTCAATTTGGTCATTTGAAAGTTTTCTTTTGTGTTTAGACATCCGACGACTACTACTCCCCATTTCCCTCCACACATATTCTCCTTCGTGATTGACAATGTAATTTTTCACTTTCAGAATCTCCCAAAAGCACAAATTTGTCTCTAGCTATCTAAAAACCTTTGATCCTCGACAGAAAATAGAATATGTAGACTGTGGGCCATTGGAATCTATAGAATGGCCCACAAACCCTTTTTTTCTTGGTTTTTTGTACTAAAATCGAATATCCGATAAAATCCGATATCCGATTTTATCGGATATCTAATTTTAGTACAAAAAGTTGTGGTCCCCAAAAAATTTCTCATTGCCGCCATTTATTTAGTAAATTGCCACATGATAGAAATCCGATATCTGATTAAATCGGATATCGGATTTTATTAGTCATATTTTAGAGAGAGAGAGAGGAGAGGGAGAAAGAGAGAGAGAGAGAGAGAGAGAGAGAGAGAGAGAGAGGAGGAGGAGAGAGAGAGAGGTCCTATGGTGTCGTTAGGGGTCATATGGTGTCTTGGGACACCATAGGACCCCTTAAGACACCAAATTAGGTCGTTAGGGGTCATATTTTGTCCCATGAACCCTTATGACCTCTTACGACACCATATGACCCCTAATGACACAATATTGGGTTGCTTTGAGTCATATTGTTTCCTAAGGGGTCATATTGTGGCCTATGACCCCTAACGACATGATTTGGTGTCTTAAGGGGTCCTATGGTGTCGTTAGGGGTCATATGGTGTCCATAACGGTGTCATAACAGGTCGTATGGTGTCCCAAGACACCATATGACCCCCATGGACAACATAGGACCCCTTAAGACACTTTATCATGTTGTTAGGGGTCATATGGTGTCCCAATATTGTGTCCTACGACCCTGTTAGATAGAATATGACCCCTAATGACATGATTTGGTGTCTTAAGGGGTCCTATGGTGTTGTTAGGGGTCATATGGTGTCCCATGAACCCTTATGACCTCTTAGGACACCATATGACCCCTAATGACACCATATTGGGTCACTTTGGGTCATATTGTGTCCTAAGGGGTCCTATGGTGTCCCAAGACACCATATGACCCCTATGGACACCATATGACCCCTAACGACACCATAGGACCCCTTAAGACACCAAATCATGTCGTTAGGGGTCATATTGTGTCTTACGGGGTCGTAAGACACAATATGACCCCTAACAACATGATTTGGTGTCTTAAGGGGTCCTATGGTGTCGTTAGGGGTCATATGGTGTCCATAGGGGTCATATGGTGTCTTGGGACACCATAGGACCCCTTAAGACACCAAATTCTATCGTTAGGGGTCATATTGTGTCCTAAGGGGTCATAAGACACAATATGACCCCTAACGACATGATATGGTGTCTTAAGGGGTCCTATGGTGTCGTTAGGGGTCATATGGTGTCCATAGGGGTCATATGGTGTCCCACGAAACCTTATGACCTCTTAGGACACCATATGACCCCTAATGACACCATATTGGGTCGCTTTGGGTCATATTGTGTCCTAAGGGGTTATCTTGTGTCCTAAGGGGTCCTATGGTGTCCCAAGACACCATATGACCCCTATGGACACCACATGACCCCTAACGACATCATAGGACAACTTAAGAGACTGAATCATGTTGTTAGGGGTCATATGGTGTCCTAAGGGGTCATATGGCATCCTATGAACCCTTATGACCTCTTAGGACACCATATGACCCCTAATGACACAATATTGGGTCGCTTTAGGTCATATTGTGTCCTAAGGGGTCATATTGTGTCCTAAGGGGTCCTATGGTGTCCCAAGACACCATATGACCCCTATGGACACCATATGACCCCTAACGACAACATAGGACCCCTTAAGACACCAAATCATGTCGTTAGGGGTCATATTGTGTCTTACGACCCCTTAGGACACAATATGACCCCTAACGACACAATTTGGTGTCTTAAGGGGTCCTATGGTGTCACAAGACACCATATGACCCCTTAAGACACCAAATCATGTTGTTAGGGGTTATATTGTCTCTTACGACCCCTTAGGACACAATATGACCCCTAACAACACAATTTGGTGTCTTAAGGTGTCCTATGGTGTCACAAGACACCATATGACCCCTAATGACACCATATGACCCCTTAAGATACCAAATCATGTTGTTAGGAGTCATATTGTGTCTTACGACCCCTTAGGACACAATATGACCCCTAATGACACAATTTGGTGTCTTAAGGGGTCCTATGGTGTCACAAGACACCATATGACCCCTAACGACACCATAGGACCCCTTAAGACACCAAATCATGTTGTTAGAGGTCATATTGTGTCTTACGACCCCTTAGGACATAATATGACCCCTAATGACACAATTTGGTATCTTAAGGGGTCCTATGGTGTCGTTAGTGGTCATATGGTGTCCATAGGGGTCATATGGTGTCCCATGAACCCTTATGACCTCTTAGGACACCATATGACCCCTAATGACACCATATTGGGTCACTTTGGGTCATATTGTGTCTTAAGGGGTCATATTGTGTTCTAAGGGGTCCTATGGTGTCCCAAGACACCATGTGACCCTTATGGACACCATATGACCCCTAACAATAGCATAGGACCCCTTAAGACACCAAATCATGCCGTTAGGGGTCATATTGTGTCTTATGTGGTTGTAGGACACAATATGACCCCTAACGACATGATTTGGTGTCTTATATGACCCCTATTGATACCATAGGACCCCTTAAGATACCAAATCATGTCGTTAGGCATCATATTGTGTCTTATGGGGTCATAGGACACAATATTGGGACACCATATGACCCTTAACGACATGATTTGGTGTCTTAAGGGGTCCTATGTTGTCCATAGGGGCCATATGGTGTCTTGGGACACCATATGACCCATTATGACACCGTTATGGACATCATATGACCCCTAATGACACCATAGGACCCCTTAAGACACCAAATCATGTCGTTAGGTGTCATATGGTGTCCTAAGGGGTCATAGGCCATAATATGACCCCTTAGGACACAATATGACCCAAAGCGACCCAATATGGTGTCATTAGGGGTCATATGGTATCCTAAGAGGTCATAAGGGTTCATGGGACACCATATGACCCCTCTCTCTCCCTCTCTCTCCCTCTCTCCCTCTCTCTCTCCTCCTCTCTCTCTCCTCCTCTCTCTCCTCCCTCTCCCTCTCCTCCCTCTCCCTCTCCCTCTCCTCCCTCTCCCTCTCCATCTCTCTCTCTCTCTCTCTCTCTCTAAAATATGACTAATAAAATCCGATATCTGATTTAATCAGATATCAGATTTCTGCCATGTGGCAGTTTACTAAATAAATGGTGGCAATAGAAAAATTTTTGGGGACCACAAATTTTTGTACTAAAATCGGATATCTGATAAAATCGGATATCCAATTTTATTAGATATCCGATTTTTGTAGTCAAGTTTTCAAATTTCAATTTTCGGCTCAGGAATGCTTTGGTATTTGGCTTGGAAGTGACAAGCCTAGAAAGTCAACTGAAAAAATGTGTTTTTGAGTATTCCTTGATTTTCCAGACTTTACACTAGTGACCGACAACTTTTTTTGTAGCCAAAATTGATAAAACGAAAAGGGTTTTTTAAGGACGTTCCCAGCTTTCCAACAATATAAGGCTTGTCTTATTTCGACTTTAATAAATAATAATTATTTATTTTCTAATTGAATTATGACAATAGTCCTGATTGATATACTGATTGAAAAACACTCATAACTTTCAAATGGTATAACATTTTTTGAAACCGAAACATGTGTCACATCTTATGATTCGTCTACTATAGGAAAAAATTAAAAAAAATTAAATTTCATAAGGTTTTGACCAAGTTAAGGTGGTCAGGCATAGGAGTTCTTGAATTTCTAAAAAGCTATAATAAAAAATTTATAAATAATTATTTAATTTATAAAAAAAAATAAAAAAATATGTGTCACATCCAAACATGAGTATAATACTTATATTATAAATATTATAAAAAAATATTAAGATTTGATTGTGATTAGGGTGGTCAGACATACATCTACTTATTTTTTTCTTGAAATTTTAGTAACATTGCATTGAAATTTGAAATTTTCATCAAATAGGATTTTTTTTTCCAAAAAACAACTAGTAGCTTAGAAACTGCATTCAATTTTATAAATATTCTCTTCTTACATATTTTAAAAATAATGTTCACAACTTATTCAAATTTTCATGTCAAGTTGCATAACTCTGATTTTCTAAAATTTCATTGCCACTTAAGGGCCTGTTTTGGCACACCATGATCCTGCACATACCCACCAATTGTTAGGATTACCAAAGATACTGAGAGGGGGGGGGGTGTGAATCAGTATCTAACCGGTTAACAAATTTTCTGACCTTATTAAATAAATTGCATTCCAAAATAGTGTATCGGTAAACAAGAATTAATGTAGTAAATATGAACAATAAACACAACATAGAAAGAACACCATAACATAAGATTTTTAACGAGGAAACCTGGTGTGGGAAAAACCTCGGTGGGATTTGTGACCCACAATATTCACTCACTGGGCAATGAATGGATATTACTTACAATAGGGGCCTGCACATGCAAGAAGGCCAACTGCCTAAAGCTCATTGCTTAATTACAAAAGGAAGTCTCACTGACTTACAAAATGGATTATGAAAATCCAATGTGATGTACTGCTACAAAAAGCATTTGCTATGCCAGGTTCAGTACCGGTTTAAACTCATACAACAACCATAAACCTTACTCCAAAATCTACCTTAATATTTTCTCATCATATCCATCTATCATCTATATATCTCTCTAAATGATCTACAAGATCTCATACTTATATATGAGTCTTATTACAATATGCCATGTTGGCTTATAAAAAGATATTACAATTAAATATAATATACAATAATAAAAATCCTATCGGCTAGGGTGTCAGTAATCATCTTTGTCGCTATCGGTGAACTATCTGCCAGTGCCGGTGCCATAAGATTGCAAGGTGGACATCAATTTCAATACCTTCAATCATCTACAATTCTCATTGGAGTGTGCAATGCCAACAAAAAACACTAATGAACAATATCTACAAAGATTGAAATTGAAATAATAGTACTATAACACTCTAGAGAAACTCAATCTATTGCTGGATCAATAGATTCAATCCATTTTCAATTCCAAAATGAGTAAAATCAAGCCAAATTGTTGTCAACTAGTCTGAAAATGAGTAGTTTCAGATTTTTGTACTTACATGACACATTATCCAACTCCATCACTTAACTAATTCAGGACAAAAGTTGTCATGACAACTTTTTGCAACTTTGCACTTTTTTATATTTTCAACCTACAAGACCTATTCTAAGTCATCACACATGAATTTAAAACTTTCCTAAGACTAATTTAACCCTCCCTAATGCCTATACCAAGTTTTAACCTTTTTGACCATCAAGAAGGTCATTTACCTACTCAAATCCACTATTTACACAAAAATGCAAACCTAAGAATAATGAAATCAACCTAGGCCTACATTGACTCAAAACACTAACTCTTGGACCCTCCTGGAGTCCTTATTTACTACTGACTTGGCTAGGGTCAGTACAAGCCAAAATTGAAAAACTAGATAGTCTAAGTCCTAGGTGCTTCTGCACCATTCTCCCAAACAAAAGAAGATCATGTCACCTCCTTGGGAATAAGATTTTGATCAATTCCAAGCTTCTTAAACTTTGTCTCAAGCACCCATGTAGCTTCAATGTCATCCATACCCTGCCATTTGATTAGGTGCTCCCAATAGACTTGATGCCTTGTCTTCTTGGCGATCCTTGAACTCAACACCTTCTCGGCCTTTGGATTTGGTTTGGTTGGCAACTGAAGGTTGTTTACATCATCTGAAACCTCTGAGTGACTACAATATGAACCTTGAATTGGTCCCTTGTATGCAACTAATTCTACTATGTTGAAAACTAGTGACAATCCTATATCACTAGGTAGATCCACCTTGTATGTATTTTCTCCATACTTGGCTAGAATGGCACATGGACCTATCCTCCTTATTTGCAACTTGTTTTTCACTCCTTGTTGTAGCCTTGCTTTTTTTAGGTGTACCATGATAAGATCTCCTACTTGAAATTGTAGGTTCTTCCTTCTTTCATCAACTTTTTGTTTGAGTTTGCTTGTATTCTCCATCAACGCTTGCTTAACTGATTCATGGACCTCCTTCATAGATTGAGAAAATTCCTCTACATATCCACTTCTTTCTGCTTCACTTCCTAGGTCTCTCAACTCCAAAATGCCTCTTGGGTGCACACCATAGACAACTTCAAAAGGGCTCTTGTCGGTAGTCCAATTCATGGCATCATTATATGCATATTCAGCTTGTGAGAGTACTTGATCCCATGTCTGACCATATTCCTTAGTAAGGCACCTTAATAAGTTTCCCAAGCTTCTATTCACCACTTCGGTCTGCCCATCTGTTTGAGGATTGTAGGTTGTTCCAAAAGAAAGTTTGGTGCCAAGATTTTGCCATAGTGTCTTCCAAAAATGACTCATAAAATTTGAGTCCCTATCTGAAATAATGCTCATGGGTAAACCATGTATCCTCACTACCTCTTTGAAGAACAATTGAGCTATTTGTCATGCATCATGAGTAGTCTTGCAAGGCACAAAGTGAGCCATTTTGCTAAATCCGTCCACAATGACATAAATGTTATCATCTCCCTGCTTTTTCCTTGGTAAACCTACTACAAAGTCCATGCTAATGCATTCCCAAGGTCTATTTGGTATGGGAAGAGGTTGGTATAAACTAGCATTTGTAGAAGTACCCTTGGCTTTTTGGCAAACTATGCAAGTCTCCACATATTTCTTCACATCTCGATTCATCCTTGGCTAATAGTAGTACCTCTGAACCAACTCTTGAGTCTTATTGACTCCAAAATGTCCACTAAGGCTGCCATTATGCTTCTCTTGAATAAGGTTTTCTCTCATTGAGCCTCTAGGCACACAAAGCTGGCCACCTTTAAACAATAGTCCATTTTGCAAAGTAAAATCAGAATACTCACTATGGAAGTGATTTTGATACTCCTTACACACCTTGTAGGCATTTGAGAAGTCTTCATCCCCCAGGTACAAGTCTCTAAAACTGTCCACACCTATGCTTCTGAATTGGATTTCTTGTACTGTCAAAAGTCTTCTACCTAATGCATCAGCTACCCAATTTAACTGCCCTTTCTTATGATTAATGGTGAATGTATAGGCCTGCATATAATCCACCCATTTCACGTGTTTATGACTGAGTTTGTCTTGTGAGTTTAGAAAACTCAATGCTTGGTTGTCCGTATAGACCACAAATTCTTTAGGGAGGAGATAGTGTCTCCACTTCCTCAATGCTTGCACTAAAGCATACAACTCAAGATCATAAGAGGATTATTTCCTCTTGGCATCACTTAGCTTCTCACTATGGAAAGATAAAGGTCTTTCTTATTGGCTTAGGACAACACCTATTGCAACATTGCTTGCATCACATTCTACAATGAAAAGTTTCTCAAAACTAGGCAACACTAGCACTGATTGAGTAGCTATCTTCTCCTTCAAGGTTTCAAAACCTTTGCTTTCTTCTTCACCCCACTGAAACTTTGCCTTTATTCCACCTCTAATGGTGTCTAGCATTGGTGCACATATAGTACTAAATTTCCTAATGAACTTCCTATAGTACTGAGCTAGTCCATGGAAGCTTCTCACCTTTGTTGTTGACTTAGGAGTGGGCCAATTTACAATGGCTTCAACCTTACTGGGATTCATCTTGAGGTTTCCTTGAGACAACACAAACCCAAGGTAAACCAAATCCTTCTTGACAAACCCACACTTATCCAAGTTCATGGTTAGCTTTTCATCATACAATCTTTGTAATACATCTTGCAAATGATTAAAGTGATCTACCCTATCTTTATTGAAAATGAGAATATCATCAAGATATACCACCACAAATTTACCTATTAAGTCCTTCATCACCTCATTCATGAGTCTCATGAAGGTGCTTGGAGTATTGGATAAGACAAATGGCATTACAAGCCACTCATAAAGGCCCTCAAGAGTCTTAAATGCAGTTTTCCATTCATCACCCTCCTTAATCATAATTTGGTGATATCCACTTTTAAGGTAAATCATGGTAAAGTAACTGGCTTCCCCTAAACAATCCATTAGGTATTCTATTCTAGGAATAGGGAGCCTATATCTGATGGTGATCCTATTTATGGCTCTAGAATCAATACACAATCTCCAAGTACCACCTTTTTTTGGTGCTAACATGGTAGGGACAACACAAGGGCTAATGCTTTTCCTAATTAGGCCTTGGTCTAGAAGCTCTTGTATTTGCTTGGCAATCTCAACATTTTGTTGGGGAGTCATTTTATAATCTGCCTTATTAGGCAAGGATTCTCTGGGAATGAAGTCTATTTGATGGCTTATGGTTCTTTAAGGAGGTAAGGTGGTTGGTTGTCCTTCACTTATTATGCCTTGGAATTTCTTCAACAAATCTTGCACCTCTAATGGCAATCTAGATTCTCTTTCTTGTCTTCCTCTTTGGGCTTCATCACAAGTGTAAACCCTATACCTTCACCTTCCTCAAGTGTCTTTAAGAACTATTTTTCACTCACCAAAAGAACATTCGGCCCTGTTGCCCTCTTTTCACCTTCTTCAAGGATAGACTGAATCTTGAATGTGACTCCCTCTTTCTTGAATGAGTATGCATTCTTGGCTCCATCATGGATATCTTGTCTATCAAATTGCCAAGCTCTTCCCAATAGAATATGGCATGCATCCATGGGTAGGACATCACATAACACCTTCTCCTTATACCTCCCAATGGTAAAATTCACCCATGCTTGCTCATTGACTAGGACATGTTGGCCTTTGTTCAACCAAGTGACTCTATAAGGATTTTTGTGAGGTATCCTTTGCAATTTGAGCTTACTCATTGCCTCTTTTGACACAATATTGTCCATAGACCTTGAATCAATAATTAATTTGCATACTTTATCCATAATCTTGCATTTGATCCTAAATAAGGACCTTCTTTGGCTTGGCTCCTCTCTGACCAGTTCTTTGATCAAGGTTCTCCTTATCTTCAGGTTGTCACCTACCTATGACTTAAGGCAACCTCTGAAGTCTTTGATTTTGACTAACATCCCTTTCCAAGAAGAGATGGGTGCTTTGCCCATTTTCTTCCTTTCATCTTGCACAAATTTCCACCATGTGAGAGCAGCTCCTCTCATCCTTGACTTGGCTACTTTGACTCTCTGGGCTTCTGTTATGCCTTCATATTGAAAATGGTTCTCCATTCCTTCTATCCACTCTAGGACTACTTCTACCTCCATCTTACCAATGAATAATGGCAATCCTTCCAGTGATTTGCCACTCAAGGCCTTCAATTCCTTTAGGAAAGGTTCTTGTTCTAGGATAAGATCAGGTTCAGGTATCTTGTCTATCTCTGACACTTCTTTACCCTTGCCTTCTGCTCCTTCCACCTTTACCAACACTTCATCTTCCTTGGTTTCTACCTCTCCAAGCTTACTCTCCAATTCTAGCAACTTCTCCTTCAAGATTCTATTCTCTTCCTCCTGATCATCCACTTTCTTTGCCAGCTCTGCATTGGTCACCATGTTTTTATCTCCTATAGATTCCACTGATGACATCTACTCACCTAGCCCAAATCTTATAGGCTCTGATACCAATTTGATGGGGTTCACCTAGTTTGCTCAACACTTCACCTAGCTGGTGTTGCTTAATTCCACCAACTCACCAAGAATAGTTTCTCTCTACACCCTCAATTCCTTATTAGTCTCTTTTAGGTCTTTATTCTTGACCTTTATAAGGTGTTTGCTTCAAGTGTTTTGGCTAGGAACCCTACCAATTCACAGTGCTTCCAATGTGCTCAATTATGCCTTCTTGGCTTCAAGTTGTCAAATTGAGCACCTACCATTGTGAGATGATGCAAAGGTGTGGAGGTGTCTTATTTTATTTTTTTAATGCATTTAGGGTCCATTTTAGGTTTGCAATCAATAGGTTTTTTACCGACTTCAAAATTTTGCCTAGAAAAGGGCTACAAGGAATTAGCCCAATTAGGCCTCTTAAAACCGATTTTTAGGGCTTGAGTTAAAATGGTCCAAATGATCCCCTAACAATTTTAGATTTACTTCAATGATTCACTTATCCTTAATAGATTTTTATGGTTTTGGCTTCTCAACCCACCATTCAATGTGCTAACCCCAAAATGAGGGTTTTGAAGGGTTTTCTAGGCCTCTAGTCGGCAATGAATGGTCAAGTTGGGGTTTGAGTATTAAATGACCTTGTAAAAGGTCCTCCTTGAATTTGAAACTTTTTCCCAAATCTTTGGACCCCTCAAAAATCTTGGAAAGTGATTTGGCATTCACCTCTACACTTGGCACTTCATTTTCACCTTATTTCCTCTAGCTGAGTTGCTCTTGGACTCGCCTAGAATAAGGTGACAGTCATGTCAAAAATCCTCTCTAGCATCTGCCCCTGCATATGTACATTGTATAGGTGGTTTCCCTCCATGTCCCAACAAGTTATGATGGTAGGACATGTGGAACTCATGGGGCAACCATATTTACAAAAAACTTCTATATACAAGCCAAAACTGGCTATTTGCAAACTAAAGAAAGAAAACACTAATGAATAGTATCTACAAAGCTTAAAATGGAAAAAATAGTACTATAACACTCTATAGAAACTCAATCCATTTCTAGATCAATGGATTCAATCCATTTTCAATTCCAAAATGAGTAAAATCAAGCCAAATTGTTGTCAACTAGTATGAAAATGAGTAGTTTCAGATTGTTGTACTTACACGACACATTCTCCAACCTTGGTAACCATGAAAGAGAGGGTACTTATATCTTTCCCATGTGTGGAGTCATCCTAGGAAGTTGGACAATCCCTAACTCTGTCGCTTAACCAATTTAGGACAAAAGTTGTCATGACAACTTTTTGTAACTTTGCACTTTTGCACTTTTTGATCTTTTCAACCTACAAGACCTATTCTAAGTCATCACACATGAATTTTTAAACTTTCCTAAGACTAATTTAACCCTCCCTAATTCCTATACCAAGTTTTAACCTTTTTGACCATCAAGAAGGTCATTTACCTACTCAAATCCACTATTTACACAAAAATACAAACCTAAGAAGAATGAACTCAACGTAGGCCTACATTGAATCAAAACACTAACTCTTGGACCCTCCTGGAGTCCTTATTTACTACTGACTTGGGTAGGGTTAGTACAAGCCAAAATTGAAAAACTAGATAGTCTAAGTCCTAGGTGCTCCTGCACCACTTTGCAAAGCTTCCTTAAATCTAGTCTTGGACTCCTCATCTAGGTTTAGCTCACTCAGATTGTGCCAAGTCCACTTTAATAACCCTTGATCCTCTATAGGTATCATATAATATGCCACCTTGGATCCCCACCTTTGTACTTTCACATTCTTAATTGTCTAAAGGGATTCATCGGTGTCTAAAGTAGGAAATCCCTCCCAAGAGTCCTTCCATACATTTTCCCACAAACCATTACCAATTCTCCAGGATAGAAGATTTGTTATGAAAGATCGACAATCCAAAATAAAGTTTGATATGAAAGATCCTTTGCAAGGATTTCTGATACTTATAATCCTATCTTCCTCCTAGCTATCAAGGTACTTGTGAGCTAATATATTAACGCACTTATGGTTTGGTTGAGTGTACATCATCCATACTAGTTTTGCCCCCATCGCTAGATTCACTAGGTTCCATCTTTTGATGCCTGCTCCTCCTAATTGTTTGTTCCTACAAATTTTATTCCATGCTAATAGAGGGATCTTTTCCTTTTCTTTAGTACCACTCCAAAAAAATATAAGAATGCCTTTCTCAGTTATCTTGATTATCCTAGTCAAAATTTTCAAGCATGACATTGAATGCAAGGGGATGGCCAATGTCACCGATTTCAACATTATTATTCCACCTGTTGATGATAGCCATTTCCCTTTCCAACTCTCCATCTTATTCATGCAACTCTCTCTACTAACTTGTTCCAGAATGAGGACTTGTTTTCTCCTTCAAATAAAGGCATTCTTATGATTTTTCCAAGAAATCTCTCCAATCTAATGCCCAATGTTCTTGAGATATCCCTTTGCACTTCTCTTGAGGTATTGAAGAAATATACATCTGATTTGTGCCAATTCACCTCTTGTCCTGAGATTGATAGTATTAGTCCAGAAATGCCTTAATATTGATTTCTTCTCCGATTGAAGCCTCTCCTAATAAAAAGGGTGTCATTTGTGAATTGAGTGTGAGTGACAACATCAGTTCCCCCAACAATGCAAATACCCTTCTAGTGACCTACCAGTCTTTTTTTATTTATCATTCTTCCTAAGGCTTTTGCCATAGTGATAAAGAGGGAGGGTGAAAGAGAATATCCCTTCCTAATACCCCTTGATGAAGAGAGGAATACTTGGGGGGATCCATTGACCAAGACTGAGAAGCAAGGATTTTTTATACAACTTCCAACCCATCTGATCCAATTTGGATGAAAGCCAAACTTTTCCATCACCTTGAGAAGAAAATATCATCAGACGTGATCAGAAGCCTTCTTAATATCTATTTTGACAAGCATCCTATTTGTTTTTACTTGCCGCACTGAATGGATAGCTTCATGGGTTATTATGATTCCTTTGGAGATAGATCTACAAGGCATGAAACCACTCTTCTCTTCATAGTTGATATCAAGAATTATGACTTTGAGTCTATTTGACATGACCTTTACGATGATTTTGTACATAGTGTTGCACAATGAAATTAGCCTTGCCATCAAAAGTTTGCACTTCTTCCTCCTTGAAGATAAGTGTGATCATAATGTTGTTTAACTCCTTAGATGTGTATTTCTCGGCTCTCACTTCCTCCAACATCTCCCACAGGTCCATCTTCAAAATTTCTCAGAAGTGTTGAAAGAAGAAGGGTGGAAATACATCTAAACTTGGTGCCTTATCCTATTGCATTGAGAAGATGACCTTCTTGAATTTTTCTAAGAAGTATTTTCTCGTGAGAAGTTTATTTTGTTTCTCACTAGCCAAATTCAGGATGAAATTCAAATCTATTTCTGCATCCCTTTGTTCTCTAATGCTATTTTTTGATAGTAATTCCATGAAGAAGGTGACTGCCTCCTTGTTAATCTCTTCAATCCTTGTTAGGGTTCTTCCATATTTTCTCTTGATTTCTATAATTTTATTGAAGCTCCCTTTCGATTTCATTGATCTACAAAATAAGATCATGTTGTGACCCCCGTCCTTTATCCAGCATTCCCTAGATTTCTACCTCTACTAAATTTCCTCCCTGGCAAGAATCTTTGATAGATTTTGATGCAAATCCTTTTCCTTCTAAAAAATATGCCGACGTAATTCCCTATTTCATTATCTACTCATTCAACTTCATTAGCTCATCCTCGATTTCCTTCTTATTTGCAAAAATATTATCAAAATGAGCTCTATTCCACTCTTTGACTTTCTCCTTGACAAACTTCAACTTTTTGGTTACTCTAATGGCTTTAGCTTCTCTTGAGAGTAGAGCCTTGTTCCACCACTTTTCTACTAGTTTGTAAATTATCTCATCTCTTAACCACATCTTTTTGAATTTGAATGGACACTTGATTGGAACAGAGTTGTGTTGGAGGATGAGGGAGATAGGTAAGTGGTCCTACCCAAAGGATGGAAGGATTGATGCTTCCCAAGATATTTACAGATTATGCTAGTTCTATGATAGGAGAAAACAATCCAATTTATGGAATATGCATTGGGCTCTACATTGCTTGTTTGTTCATGTGAACAAGCCATTCCTAAAACCTAGATCAATAAGATTATTTTTGTTGATGAAATTAGTGAAGTCCAACTATGTCCTATTATAGCCCCCCACTCCTCCCAATTTTTTTGATGGGTTTTTGATAGCATTGAACTCGCCTCCCACAATCACCAAATCATTACTTGAGTTAATTAAAAATTCAGAGATCTGAGACCATACCTCCTCTTTTTCTTTCCTACAGTAGGTCCACAGACATTAACCATTAGGAAAGACCTTCTCTTGGTTATTGATATGATTTTGACACATAACCAATGCTTATGTTGTGCAATCACATCACCTTTCACCATTTATGCTCTCCATAGAGTGAGAAGTCTACCAAACACACCCTTGACTGCACAAATACCCCATCCCAACCTTGCCATGGTAATTTCATACTTCAGAGATCATTTCCTTTTAATTTGGTTTCTTGGAGAATGACTACTTCTGGTTTTGCTTGAATAATACCCTGTTTGACTATGTGTCTCTTGTTAGGGGCATTAAGGCCCCTAACATTCTAGGATAGGACCTTCGTTGTTCTCTAGTAAGGGGGCCTCCCTTTGCAGATCTTAGTTTTCTTTGCCCCACTGCACTACCAACAATGATGAGAAGTTCTCTTTTGGTTTTCTTCCATCTCCTTTTCTTCTCCCCTATATTTGGCTTTTCTATCAGTGATTCTAATTGCTCTACTGTTCATCGTTCCTTGATATCTTTTTCCTCTTCTCCATCAAATGGATCTTCTTCCTTCTTATCTAAATGATGGGAGTCTCAAAGCATATCCATCTCAGAGATCTCCCTCTTACTGCCATCCTAAATTTCTCATCTCCTCAAGAGAGTATTTCTTGACTTCCTTTTTCCTAACATTGTCATCTTTGACCTACTTCATTTCATAGGTGATCTTCTTTGATAAACTTTACTTGGGGTCATCATCTGATTAATCTCATTTGAAACTTCATCTACGAAGGTCTCTACCCTCTAATTTCCTAATTTTGCACTAGCTATAATCAACCCCATATTATTCATT
Organism: Cryptomeria japonica; assembly: GCF_030272615.1. Taxonomy (NCBI): domain Eukaryota; kingdom Viridiplantae; phylum Streptophyta; class Pinopsida; order Cupressales; family Cupressaceae; genus Cryptomeria; species Cryptomeria japonica. Next base: position 122,725,684 of record NC_081406.1, on the reverse strand, counting down.
CACTCCAATTTCTACAAGATTTCCTTTGGAAATGGGTGCGACTGCATGGGATCATTGACTTTAGTTGCAACCATTTTAACAATATCTTGCATCCAAATCAATTGAGCATCATTATGCTATCAAATTTTTATGAGAATACATCAAAATTGCACATCTAGGAATAGTATACACAACAACGAGCACATCATCCTTTGTTTCCAATAGATTTCACTATGGCTCAACTCCTCTTTTTCCCTAACTTGAATGTTGCATTGTTTTGTGATTTTGAGTTTTTTGTATTGCTAACTAAATTCTATTTAAAATCAAAATTCCTTGCATATATTTATAGAACAAATGTGAAAAAAGAAAGCGGGAATGATAAATAAGTGATCTATATTTTCTAATAAAATGTTGGTAGAAATTAGTCGAAGAATTAAAATTAATCTTATTATTCAAGCTAATAATTAGTCATAAAGGATATAATATTGTGTAATTCTAAACATTAAATTTAAAATCAAAATTACTAAACAATTTTAATATTGGAGCGTGATTTTATATCCACCCACCTATTCTTTATGAAAATGTGTACTATTATTTTTTATAAATGATAATTCAGACACTACTCATCTATTAAATATTATTAATTAAAAAATCATCACTTATAAATAGATCTTAAATTATCCACATTTCTGACCTAATAAAAATCTTGAAAAAAACTAATATACCAATTGTTTTGAAATAAATAAAATATTGTGAAGTGCCATTAAGATTTAAAATAATAATAATTTTAAACTCTAAGTGATACTGAGCTAGAGAAGATTATGGCCCCTATAAAAATCTTATGACAAAAAGATAAAAATATTTATACTCTTGAATGATTTATTCTATATGATGAAGATGACTACTTAGATGTAAAGTTATATAATTTATGTTGAAGACGTATCTTATATGAATTGAACTAGCTAACTTAAGATATCTATGGATGTCGAAGCATCCATACCAATGCAAGACGATTAGATCTATCGATCTGTTCATTGGTTTATTTATTTATTTTTATTTTTTTGACTGTTTTCCCTTTCTTGTCATTGGTTTTCTCCCCTCAGGATTGTAGGAGAATGCAAGTGGGATAAATAAAAAATTTATTTAAAATAAAAAAGATGTATTTCAACTAAAATTAATTCAACTTGCATTTGTAGGAAATTACAAGTGGGGGGTTTATAATAAATATTGATTTATTTATTTGTAGAAGGGATTTTAATTAAATGTAAATTTAATTAAAATGGTGGAAAGTGAATAAATATAATTTATTTGTTTAATAGAAGAAAGGGGATATCAATTAAATGTTGAATTTAATTAATGGCTAAAATAGAAAAAAATGGTACATTAATTAGACCTTAGTTTAATTAATAGATGGATAAATGATAACTAAACAAATAATATTCATTTAATTCAGTGTGCAAGTTTTAGGCGTCTGCATTTTGTCCCTCTTTGAAGTGACGTGTGACCACATCTTGATTCAAAGAAAGTCACTCGATATGTCACCAAGATTTTTGATTTTGATGTTGTTGTCAAAATTTTTGATATGATGCCCTAGCTACTGATTTTCAGATGTCGATACTAATATGATATTGATATGATAATGATGCCCCCTTAGGAGATGAATTGAGAAAAAAATTGTTGTTCGCTGCGATTTTGTTGATTTTTGGAAGTTTTGGAAAAATTTGTTGATTTTTTTTGGATTTTTTAGATTTTTGCAAAATTTTGGCGATTTTTTGGATTTTTTAGATTTTTGCAAAATTTTGGCAACTTTTTGGATTTTTTAGATTTTTACCAAATTTTGACGATTTTTAATATTTTTACAAAATTTTGGCGATTTTTTGAATTTTTAGATTTTTACAAAAAAATTCGATATGGATCTGCAGATAAAAATAAAAATAAAAATGATATTGTGTGTAAAACTACATGCCTAGTACAAAACATACACTACGCACGTCCATCTAGGCAACACATGGACCTATATAAGCCTCCAAGGGACCACTTTGACCTCATTTGCACACTTGGCTTTTGGAGATTGGAGCTTGGAGAGAAGGAGAGAGATAGAAAAATGGTGCCACCTTATGCTAACCACCGATTCAAGTAGGTTCGACAATATGAGCAACCAACAATGTATGGACCGTTGGTAAGTAAATTTTCTAACCTCCTCATGCGATTTTTAGCTAGATTTAGCTAGATTTTTGTACAGTTTTTGCATATTTTTGTGCCCTAGTTTTTAGAATCTTTTAGCGCATAGGTTAAAACTCGAAGTGCATTTGTAATTTTTCAGAGTGCATATGAAATATATCATGGTACATTTGTTTAGTTTTGTAGCGCATGTGTATGATATTATAACGCATTTGTTCGATTTAGTAGCGCATGTGTTGAATGTTATAGCACATTTGTCTAGTTTTTAGTGCATTTGTATAGTTTTTTATCACATTTATCTAGTTGTTTAGCGCATTTGTGTATTATTTTAGTGCATATATTGACTGTTATGGCACATTTGTCATAGTTTTGATTTTTTGATACTTTTGGTGATTTTTGACATGTGCCAAGTTGATTTTAGAGATGTTGATGAAGTCAGATATTGGGTCCGAATGTCGATACGAGTCATTGATGTCAATATGGGTCGCTGAGGTCGATATGGGTTTAGGTTTGATATTAGTTGTCGGTATTAGTCATCGTGGTTGATATGGGTTTTGATTCAATATGAGTCTCTTTTGTCATTATGGGTCTTGATTTGATATGGGTCAAAGGGATTTCGATATGAGTCGCTATTTTCGATATGAATCAATAGAGTTGATATGGGTCGTTGTTGTCGATATGAGTCATTGTAGGATAACTGTGAGTTTGATATGGGTCAACTATGTCACTGATATGGGATAACTTGTTATCAATATGGATACGTTGTTGTCGATATGGGTCAAATTTTGTTTGATAGTATAGAATAGGTAAAGTTGAATCACCTAATTGATAAGAGTTTAAGATGCAAACTCTATGAATGACACCGTGACTTTTGTCTTTGATAAGGGAGTGCGTTGATGGTGTTTACGACCAATATGTTGTTGACTACAGTTTTGTAGGCCTCATTAGGTGTGTTGATGCTTTGGGAGGCATACCAGAAGACTTTGTCTATGCAAGGAGCACTGACAGATGTGGACAAAGTTGTTATTGCTACATGTTGTTTATCTGATATCCTATTCATGCCTTCCTATCAGCAGAACATGGCGCTTCTGACTGCCTTGGCGGAGAGGTGGCATAGTGATAATAACACCTTCCATTTGCCCATGGGAGAGATTACTATGACACCCGAGGACGTATATAGTATTCTTCGGATCCCGATCACTGAAGAGTTAGATCAGTATGATGTGGAGGAGCAAGGCAGGCCAGATTCATTGTGGGAGGTGTTTGTTGATTTGCAGCTCAGTGGTTACTCAGTGGCATGGCAGGACATGGTAGATTAGTATGCCCCATTATCATCGATACTAGTAGGGTTGATAGGTGGTAACCTTTGTCTCGATAGGAGATCACATGGGTTCTCTTTTGTATGGGATCAGATACTTTGGTGGATGGTGAGACATCAAAAAAGATATGCCTAGGGGATCTGTGTATTGGCACACTTGTACCATAAGTTATACTAGGTCATTTATGATAGGGGCGCTAGCCTATCAACGAGAGCCACATTATTACAGATTTGGGTGTGTGAGCACATAGCTATTATTCATCTAGTGGTAGAGAGGTCTTGACTAATGGGACTTCCATATTTATTTATGTACAGATAGGTCACTTCCCAGTCCATGCTCGGGAAGTTAGAGTACTAGAGATGAACCCTCAATGACATGGATTCAGTGATATGGAGACCTTACATGGATTGTGAGGTTTGGGCCGAGGATACGACTGAGATCCTGGTTCTTTTTTAAAGCAGGTATCGGATAGGGAGGACTCCCTATATTATTGAGAGATTTATTCTGCCACATGTGTACTGATAGTTTAGTCGTACTCATGGGATGCCTCACAGTTCGAACATATATGCCTGAGTGTACAAGGATAAAGCTGACTATGGGCCCCAATTCAATTTCTATACAACACGGGATGAGTTTGAGACACTACCATAGGTTTGGTAGGATGTGCCCTAAGGGTTGGCAAATACTGGGATGACTGATCAGTATGCCTAGTATTTTGTGAAGCATTCCTTCCCATGACTGACAGGATCGGGGGAACCGATACCACCTTTGGAGGAGGTTGATGATGATGATGGTGATGAGGGAGGGCTTGGAGATCGATGAGGTGGTATGAGAGGGTGGGGGAGAGGGAGAGAGAGGAGAGGTGGTTGTGCAGGTAGAGATAGAGGACAAATTGGCCAAGGTGGAGAGGGTTGAGGAGGTGATGGTGGTGGTGGGGGAGGTGGTAGTATTAGAGGGAGAGGTGGAGGATGGAGGTGGGATGTAGGATGAGGAGGGCCATTGTAGCCAAAGGATCCACCAGGAGGGGAGGAGACGGGGGAGGATACTGAGGAGGAGGGTGGTTCATCCAAGGAGACAGAGTCAGAGGAGTCTAGAGAGGAGGTGATGGGTGGGATGGGTGGGATGGATGAGGAGGAGAAGGAGGAGGAGGACGTGCAACCTTTGATCAAGTAGAGGAGGATAGATATGCCTTCACCTACTGCCCTAACATCAGTTACACTAGCACAGGTGGGTCAGTATCCACAACCTTTACATCTATCAGGGGTGTAGATATCGGTGATACCACATCAACAACATGATTTGATAGAAGATCTAGAGTCATCAGTATAGAGGCTATAGGGTCAGTTGACACAAGCACAAGCTCAGACTGACCAGCTATAGAGACAGGTCATTACGTTGTCGCTAGAGAGAGATACAGCCTAGGCAAAGAGAGAGACAACTCTATGGGAGATGCATGTGGCACAAGCTCAGGTATCATAGTTACAAATATAGGTTGCTATAGTCATTACTGAGTGAGATACTGAGATAGAGAGGTTTGGGCACACTGAGGATCTTTCCTGGTTTCTTCAGTGAGCTACCTCTGAGGGGCCATTTGGTGAGACATTGAGAGAGATGTTGTATTAGATTGGTCAAGTAGATTATTACAGGGGTTTATATTTCTAGGAAGTGTCTCCAGATAGGAGAGAATAGTCTTTTGTTTAGAGATCGATTTGCGGGCGTTCTCAGTGAGAGGATGTGAGCTGAGGGGTTATATGACCTAGGAGAGATCATGGTAGAGATGGTATAGGTGTCAGTGGTAGTTGAGGTCCCAAACTAGCAGATTTGGGTGGTAGCCACTCTTAGTTTTCCCCCTAATGTATTTTGATCATTTGATGATATGTACATACTGATGTATTCATTTTGATCCTTGGATATGATGTACTTATTGCTGTATATTGATCTTTAGATAATGATGATCCCAAGCTTCTTATTGATGCACCTTTATTGTTTGATATGATATCTAGGGACATTCGAACAATTATTCTTTCAGTTCGATTCATTTTGACATGATTTGGTTCTTTTCTTTGGATCACTGTGGGTCACACATGCATGATGATATGATACTGACATGCTTATATATGACAATGAATGCATTTACTTTGATGATCTAGATATTTTGATATGCAGATCTACATGATTTGTTGCAATTATTGCTTTTTATGTGATTGTGTGTGATAATGTAATTTGTTCGAATGAGATGATCGATATGTTTTGAAGGTGGTATATGCCTATATGATGATTTCTTTTATGATATGAAATATACATGGAGATAGGTACATGTGATGAACAAATGTCCTATTATGTTTTGATGATATATATGTGTGTAGATGATATGAAATGCAATTGTAATGTTGATATGATGATGCTTGTTAATATGCATTGTAAATGTTCTAAATGATACGATAAATGTTTTGATATGGTGCTAAATGATAATGATGAATTTTTTTCAATGGAAATGATACTAAATGATCAATGATATGTAAAATGAGACTAATGCAAAGTTAAAATGATATGATAATGAAACTAAAAAAATGCAACTAAATGTAACTGTAAATGACATGAGATGAGATGATATGATATGAAAATGTACCTAAGGATATAGAATGAAACTAAAAATGATTAATGATATGTAGTGCACTTTAATGATATGAGAATGCAACTAAAAGTGACATGTTAGCTCATATAAAAAATGACAATGCACCTAAATGAAAATTGTTAAATGATGTGAAATGATAATGTGTCGAAATGCAAATTTGAAATGATATGATAATGATATGTATCTTGAAAATGAGATGTAAAAATAATGCAATATTTAAATGATATGATAATGAGATGTATCTTGAAAAATGAGATGCAAAACTAAAGAAATATTTAAATGATATGGTAATTCAAGATGTATCTTGAAAATGAGATGAAAAACTAATATGAGAATGCTATGAGACTAATGCAATATTTAAATGATATGAACTGATCGATGATATGCAACTAAGTGAAATTGAATTATTAATGTGTGCTAATATGAAATGATCCCTCATTACTGACATAGTCATCCTTTTGATCAAATTTTATTGTGCTTCCCTTTTGTCATCATTGAGCCTTTGATATGTCAAAAGTTGATACAAGCATTATGGTATAATTGAACTAGAAGGACCTGAGTATAACTTGCATGGAGTTTGATATTGGAAGATGACACAAGCCTTGAGGTATAATTGAACCAAGACAATGTGAATTTTTCTTGCGTAAAACATATAAGAGTTAACCTTTCTCCTATACAAATTTGAAATGTCCTTAGTGATATGCTACCTGATCACGTCATTAGATAAACTTGTGTGGTAAAAAGGTACCGCTCACAAACAACAGAAAAATAAAATATAACACTCCTTCCTTGCATCTCTAGTTTCAAGACATCTTTGAGTTGCTCAGGAGATACGATATCAAAAAGAAAAAAAAACCAAGGTTTAACATGCATGCTACTTTATGTATTTTTTCAGATAAAACATCTTGCAAGTATATATTTGTTTTGTTCAATTCTTGATGTTTGAATTCTACCATTGATAGTCATGACTGTTACTTTTATTCAAAATGTATCCGTTTTGATGGTTATCTGCTTTGTTAAAAACTCTAAAAGGCAAGATGCCCCCAGTTGTAGTTAGGATTTTGCCCCTAGCTATGCACACTTCTTTTGATATGGATATATAAATTGATTACCAAGACATGATGAGATATGATGTAGATAATAGTTCAGATAATCAAGGACAATGACTATGCTAAGTGTGTCCAAGGTTGTGCTGCCTTTTTCAAAGCTTTGTGATGGCCATGGGCTTAGTGCAAATGGATGCAAAAGATATGATATGGGTACATATAGATGGAAGAGCCAATCTATCACAAATAGATCCTATTACCAGATTTTCACTAGTTATTTTTATTGCACTTTTTGATTTTTTTTGTATTTTTGTATTTTTTTTTTTAAAACTTTTTTGATCTTTTCTTTTGATTCTTTTTTGTATTTTTTCCTTATCCGTGCATTGGATAACTTAGGTATAGAAATTTTTGAGATGCACACTGTTGATAGGTTCGTCAAATAGGTCCCCTTCTGATGTAGATAACTGATATGCGCCCGATCTGTAAGTAGATATGATGACAAAATGACCAGCCAATTTGCTTCAAACTCACCCTTCTTTTCCCGATCTTGTTGATTGCAAGGATTTTCCTTCAGTACCAAGTCACCTATTTGAAATTCTCTCGGATTTACCTTGTGATTGTAGCTCTGACACATGCATTGCTGATATGCTTTGAGGTGATCAAACGAACGTTGTCGACGCTCATCTAGCAGCTCTAACTCTTGCTATCTATTTACCCAATATTCCTCATTTGGAATGAGTCATTTTAGTGATACTCCGAGTGATGGAATCTCAACCTTAATAGGTAGAATTGCCTCTAATCCATACATAAGTGAGTATGATGTTTCTCCTAAAGGTGTGTGAATTCTAGTTCAATAGGCTCATAATGCGGGGTTGAGTTGAATATGCCAATCACAGCCAACCTCATTCAATATTTTCGTGAGGATTTTCAAGATGGTTTTGTTTGAGGCCTCTTCTTGGCCATTCCCTTGTGGATAGTATGGTGTGGAGAAACGATGTTGGATATGGAATCATTCTCATAGTTCTTGCACATCTTGATTCTTGAAAGGTCTTCCATTATCCATGATAATGGAACTAGGAATGCCATACCCACAAATGAGATAATTTAGGATAAAATAGGATATTTGTTTACCAGTAATAGTAGTCAATGGGATGGCCTCTATCCACTTTGTAAAATACCCAATGGCCATGACGATAAACTTATGTCCATTTGATGAGGAAGGATGAATCTTGCCCACTAGGTTGAGTCCCCATTGACAGAATGGCCATGATGTGGTGAATGGTTGCAACTCTTGTGCTGGTGCATGTATAAGATTGCCATGAATTTGGCATTTTGGACATTTTTTGGCAAACAGATATGATTCCTTTTCCATGGTCGACCAATAATAACCCATCCTTGGAAGTTTCTTGGCGAGAGTAGGACCACTCAAATGTGTGCCACAAATACCCTCATGAAGTTCATGCAAGGCAGTTTCAAATTCGTTACAATCTAGACACCGAAGAAGAATACCATTGAGACCTCAATAGTAAAGTGTATCAATGGTTAGGGTATAGCAGTTTGCTTGACGAATAAAGTTGTGTTTCTAGTTTTAAGATAAATCTAGTGGAAGGATATTGTCTTTTAGGTAGGTGTAGATCTTTCCATAGAGGGGTGAGTCAGAACCAACTATGTGACATATGACTTGGGATTTAGGATTGTCATAGGCAAGGGAAAACAATTGTTCCACTAGTAACTCGTAATGATTATGTTTGTTTGGTATTTATAGAAGTGAGGCGATGGTTTCCATGGTATCAATAGCTTTGTTGTCCAACCTTGGGATGTGTTCAAATTTTATGTCTACAAAGTACTTTTTGGAGTCGTCCACCATGCATTTGTAGGGAATCAACTTGTCATCCTTTGTTTGATAATCATCATTAACCTGATTAATGACTAGTTGTGAGTCTCGAAAGACTTTCAACTTTGTGATATTCCACTCTACAACCATTTTGATACCTGTGACTAGAGCTTCGCACTCAACAATGTTATTTATGCAAGGAAACATTAATCTATAAGATTTTGGAATAGTGTGTCCTTTTGCTATGATGAATAAAACACCAGATTTTGATCAATGTTGTGTGTATGATCTATAAAAGTATAAGATCCATGGTTTTGTCGATATTGTTGGAATATTTGTATATAGAAATTCCACAGGGATAGGATGACTATCTTGTAATGGCACTTCTGCTAGCTGATCGACGATAGCTTGACCTTTGATTGCTCTTATGTCTGTGTAGTGAATATCAAACTCACTTAGAATCATGACCCATTTAGCTAACCTCCCTTTGAGAGCGGCTTTGTTGAGTAGATATTTTAATAGGTCAATCTTTGCTACCAACTTGATTATGTGAGCTAGCATATAGTAGTGAAACTTTTGAGAAGTGAAGACCATAGCCAAACAAGCTTTTTTGATGAATGTGTAGTTGAGATTGTAACCATTCAATATCTCGTTGATGTAGTATATTTCTCTTTCATTGCACGCTGAATCTTCTTCTGCTAACAATGCTCCTAGTGATACCTCTATAGCTAATATATAAAGAATAAAAGGTTTTCCTTCTATTGGTGGTACCAAGATAGGTGGATTCATCAGATATTGTTTGAGTTGATGAAATCATTCTACACATCAATCTTCTCATCTGAAGGGGACATTCTTGCAGAGTAGATGAGTGAACGAAAGGCACTTTTCGGCTATTTGAGAAATGAATCTTCTTATGTTTTGTAACCATCCTTGTAGAGATCATAGTTGACTGATATTTCTAGGAGGTGGCATCTCCTTGATTGCTTGTAACTTTGCGAGGTCCACCTCAATTCCTTTTTCTAAGACTATGTATCCCAAGAGTTTGTCGGATGTTACACTGAAGACACACTTTTTAGGATTTAGTAGTACATTGAATTGTTCTATCCTCTGAAATATTTTATCCATAGTTTCCAGATGTCCTTCTCTTGTAAATGATTTGGCGAATAGGTCATCTACATAGTCCTCCATGAATGTGTGCATCATGTCATGAAATATTATGGTCATTTCTCATTGATGGGTCACTTCTGCATTCTTCAATCCAAAAGGCATGAAATTCCAGCAATAAGTACCCCAGGAATAAGTAAATACCATTTTATCTTGGTCTTCTAGTGCTATCTTGATTTTATTATAGTCTATGAAACTGTCCATGAGTGATAACATAGCATGTCCTGCTATTAGAGCTACAATCATTTCGATGTTGGGTAAAGGAAAGTCATGCTTCAAACAAGCCTTGTTTAGATCCCTAGAGTCTATACAAATTTTGATGCTTTTATCTAGTTTAGATATAGGTACAATGTTACAGATCCATTCTGCATAATCTATAGGTCGGATAAACTCTACATCAAGTAAATTTTTTCAGTTCTTCTTTAACTAAGATGTCAAAATGTGGGTTCATTTTCATTAGTTTTTTCTTGACTAACTTAGCTCTTAGAGCTATAGATAAGTAGTCCATGATCAAATCTTGATCTACCCCTAGCATATCTACATAGGATCATGCAATATTGATTTTATTTTATTTAAAGAATTTGATGAATTTAGGTCTTTCTTGTTCTATTAATGATTCGGCCAAGTGTATGGTTCTTGTTGTTGCTTCAATGTCTATGTTGATTGATTGAGTTGGTTCAATCAAAATTAGTGATATCTCTTGATAATATTTAGGAAGAGTGTGAAGTCTTTCATCCTCAAGTTCCTCAAAGAGGTTTTGACCATCAGATGTACGTCCTTTGATTTTACTTTTTGATTATCTAATACTTTCGTTAAATGGTTCTCACCATTAGATCAGTTTTTTAATTTACTTTTGCAAATAAGAGACTTGACACTCTCCTAATTGAGAACTTTGTTATGAGATTCACTGGTGGAACATGTTTCCAGTTCCACAAAAAAAAGGTATTGGACAATAGTGTCAACATCTAGGAAGATGGGTATGTTGAGTCATTTAGGTTGTTTCCAATCTATGAGTTTAGGATGTATAAGGGGTAAGGAATTGTTAGGTTGGCCAAGGTCTATAATAGTGAGGGTCATGGTGGATACATTGTCAAAGTTGTCAGTAATATGAGTAAGGTCTATAATGGTACTCTCTTCGGTATTTCTTGTTTCATGTTGACACTGCTTGTTCTCACTGGCTTTGTAGATATGTTGTGGTCCGAATTCAAATGATCTGGCCCCTAAGCCTTGTCTTTCATTAGGCATGGGTGTATATGTGTGGATTGTATCTACCTCAATGTCTTCAGTAAAATCATAGAAAGTATCCCATTCCCACTCATGTGAGTCTGTTTTAGAATCACTCTCTAGGACTCTATTGCTGTAGGTAATGGGGATACCATTTGGTAACAAGAATTTAGTCCTTGCTTCCATCTTTGAACTGAGTGGTGTGTTGTTTGAATTAGGCTCTCTACTAGGTTGCAATATATGAATATTTTTGTGTGAAGCCTCCTCCCTTTGTATGACAAGCTCTTCTTTTTGTTTCTCATATTCCTCTTCCTTGTGTTTGTGGACTCCCTCATCAGCTGCTTTTTGTTGTGTTAATTCCCATTTCTTTTGATGTCGCCACTTATTTTCTTGTTGTCAATCTTGTTGCCATGTAGACTCTTGTTGTCGATTTCATTGCCATGCAGATTCTTGTTGTCGGTTTGATGCTTTCCATACCCTAGTCTGGATTTTTCTTTGGCAAGTTGTAAGTGTGGTTGGATTGGTTCTCTGATACCTTATTTCATTTTCCGATAGGACCATTTTATGAATATCACATCCTTTGCATGATTCTGAACCCATTGCCATATTGCTTTGTAGGGAGAGTGACACTTAACATTGTTTCTTGTGTGTCCTCGTCATCCTTGTATAACCAGTTCAAAACATCTTTGTCATATGTCTCATCTGCTAGTGTTTCTTCTTGAATGAAAAAATTCCATCAAAATTTTTGATAGCTTGTGAAGATTTCTATCTTGAATTTCAGGGTTGTCCATGAGACCTTGGTGAAATTGGCAATTTTGATAGACATGGGGATTCAAAAGAGTATTCTCCCATGCCTTTATCCTTCAACTTCATATTTTTCTCAAAATCTATGGATAGAGTTTTGAGTTGATCTTGACTATTTGATGATGTAGAAGCAAGAGCTTCCTTGTTATATGGTACAAGAACACTTTAAACCACTTTGAGACTATTGCAATATTGGAAAGGATTAGTGTCTGTTATGATGGAGATTTCTTGTCCATTATATGTGAATTTTAGGCATTGATTATATGTGGATGGTACTACTTGCATTTCATGGATCCAAGGATGACCCAAAAGTATGCTATAAGATAAATCTATGTCCAAGACTTGACATAGAGTATCTCTTTGAATGGGACCTACTTGAATGGACAATTCCCCAAGCCCTTTTGATGATCTTTCTTCATCATAATATGCTTTTGATTGTTATCTATTTCTTAGAATCAATGGTTGCCTCTAAGAAACCCAATGCATGGATAAGTTTTAAAGTACATATATTTAGACCGACTCCTCCATCTATTAGTACTCTTTTCACTCAATGTTTATAGACTAGGATTTTCATATGGAGTGGAGTATTATGGAGATGATTTAAATAGATGTTATCATGTTCCGAGAATGATAGATTATAAGGAATGGTTAAATGTCCCACCTTGGCTTAGAATTGATCAACATCCAGGTCATTAGGAATGATAGTGTTAACAAGAGCATTTTCCAAAATATCCTTGTGTGTGGGTGTGATCTTGGGAAGATCTAATATGGATATTTGGGCTAGTATCTTCTTCAATTGATCTACTAAGTTGTATTAAGTATTTGAAGATGTTGTTTTTTGTGGAGGTACTCCCTTTTAATATATATTTAGATTGGGCTCATGTAGTCACCTTGATCAGGACATGTTCTTGTTTGTCTTTGATCTTGATGACGTTAACCTAATTATCACATTCTGAAATGTGATTGATGATATTGTCATAGATATGGTTTATGGGGGATCCTGTGTTGTTTGATGATGATGATGCTCATTTGTCATAATTTGGAAGTGGATTCTTGAAGGCCTCATGGTCATTGTTGGTTTTGTGACCATCTATCGTAATGCCATCATTATCGAGAAAATTATGAACCAAGTTTTTCAACCTTAGGAAATCATTTGTGTGATGCCCTTTGTTTCTATGATATTAGCAATAGTGTGCATCATTCCACCATGATGGTTTGACTTGAGGTTCAAAATCACCCATGTTTGGCAATTTAATGAGTTTATTTGCCAATAGTTCTCAAAATGTTTATTCAAGGGTTTGTCCTAAAGGTGAGAACTTTTGTCGATATGGTGTTGGTTTTATGTTGGGGTTGTTTCCTTGATTTTTATTCTCTTGGTTCATGTTTCCTTGATTTTTTGTTCATGGATTATTGGGCCTTTGATTGGTATTCCCTTGAGTGTTGGTTCTTTGATTGATATTGCTTTGAGTGTTCTTGTTTGTTATCCAAAATATGGATTTATTGGAGTTGTTATAGTAATTGTTGTTATAGGTGTTGTTTGATGGACTAGCACCTTCTTTAGAGAGCTTCAAGATTCCCCTTTTGATTGAGGCTTCCTCTATGTGGATGCCATTTTCGATCAACTTTTTAAAACTAGATAAATATTGTAGTTTAAGTTGATAGTTCATCTTGTCATTAAGATTGTCCATGAAGATTTCCATTTTCTCTTTTTCAAGTATGGTTTAGGGATATCTAGATATCAATCTTCTCCATCTTTGCAAGAACATCATGAATCTTTCATTGTTATTTTGTTTTATGTTGAATGTTATAAGAATATTGGGAAAGAAATTTGTTTACCAACTCCTCAAATGGACTGATGGGAGGTGTGATTTTTGAAAGCCATTCCATTGTTTGTCCTCCCAGTCTTCTTGGAAATAACCTCATCATGTAAGTGTAATTGTGGGCAAACTCCAAGCTCATCATGCAAAATTCCCTTAGGTGATCGCGAGGATCATTTTTACCATTGTATTTGTGATACTTTATTATTTCGTAGTTAGGTGGGAATGGTGCCATGTTCAGACTTTGATCAAGTGGATAAGGACACATATCCTCTAAGGAATATCGTGTGGTAGTTTCTGGTTGCATGTCTTCCATTTGTTGTTGAAGTGCGTGTAGTTGTTGCGTGAGTGTAGTGAGAGGATTGTTTCTAGTATTATTATCTTGATGATTGGTGTCACCTTGCTATGATGATTCGTATTTTCATGATTAGTGTGAGAGGTGTGTGTTCTTGATTTTGTCCTTTTGATGTTCTCAGTTCATTTCAATGGTTTTGTGTCAAAATCCTCAGAGATTTGGATTTTGATACCTTTGTTAGATAGCAGGATGAAGTATTTTTGTTTTTCAATTTCGATGTGTTTTTCAAGAAGTTTATGTAGGCTAGGGTCTTATTGTGCCTCCTCAATAACTTCATCTATTATTGCCATGCTTGATTCAAGCTCTTCGTTGCCCCACTCAACGTTTTAATGTGATCATGTAGAAACTGGCATGGCTTGATTTGACTAAATATGTGATTGGCTCTTCAGGTAAGTAAGCTATATTGATCCTTCCACTAAAATTGATATCTTGTGATAGTGCTGACCTTTGTATGAAGGCACATTATTTCAAGGATTCTTCGTTAAAATCAATATTTTTTCTGTGGAGATAATCGTAGATACGATGTAAACATGTCCTATGTTTTAAGAGTTTGCAATTGATATAGATGAGATTGTTTCACTTCAAGACTTTCTTTCGACTAGGTTGTCTCCTTTTTAGATCAGTTTTCAGACAAGGATGCTTCTTCTATTAAAGAGTGGTCATGCAAATGATCAAAGTTTCAGTCGTGAGATTGATTGGATGAATACCTTATTTTGATCTCTAAATCTACTCAGTTGAATAGAAGGTTTGATATGCTCCTATTGATATGACTAAGAACATCAAATGATATGATAAAAGCTTCCTGATAGTGGAAACTAGATGGATTTGACTAACTTGGAAAAATAACTTGGTATTTTGATGTTTGATATAGGTTGATTTGATACTTGTGATCACTAGTTGACACCTCTTTGATTTGTTGGAAGAAATCTATCTTAGATAGTTTAATTTGGACGACCTCCTAAATGGGTATCTGAATCAGTTGTTGGATTTTGAAGATTTGTATCGGATAAGGCTCTATCTCAAATGTGCCACTTAAATGTGCTACATAAATGATCAAATGCACTAAGAGATTCAATGTATGCGCCACTTAAATGATCATATGTGCCTCTATTTTTCTTGTATGTGCTACAAGATTTGATGTATGTGCATCAAGAGTACTCAAATGCACTACAGGATAAACTATATGCCTTAGGAATGATCAAATGCTCCACAAAAGCAGGTAGATTCACCACTTTGTGAATTTCCTGGGTTTGACTAGTTAAAAACTGAGTTTGATTTTTTTTGTTTGCAAGATGTTTTATAAATTATGACGAAAATACATAGCAAGCATGAATACAATGGTTTCTTTAGTTCTAAAAATTGAGTGTATGTTATGTTGAGGATGTGTTCAAGTCCCCGTTGTTCTCATTGGTTGGATACAAGAAAAAAACACCAAGTAGACTCTTTAATCAAGGGTCATCAATAATACCATAGCCCACATCAAGATAATCCTTCATCTCAAACAACCGTGTCACCCCCTAGAGGGTGCCCATTTTTTTACCTTTGTCTAGAAATTAACTCAAAGAGGATTTCTCCTCAATTGAATTGTTATCTTGGGAGATATATGGTGAGCGTCTTGGGGGTGGATTCTTCCCCACCCTTGCACTATGATATTTTAATGTTGGGATACTAACTCAGCAAGGATTCTATTTCTAAAGTTTTTAATTAGGCATCTTATTTAGTCTTCAGTGATAAACTCCCTTGGGAGGCTTCCCAACCTTTAGAACAAAGGCTTTACATATTACAAGGACACTAGAGGAAGGCTAATCACTGAGAAAAACCATTGGAGGGGATTTTCATCAAATTCTGCATTTGATTATAGTGGGTTGGAATACTTGGCTAAAATTTGTTTCCCACTTAGGTCGTTCCCTTCTCACCGGACCTCTCAAGGAAAATCGGGAATGCATACCCTCTAAAGGTTTTAATTGCTTGAAAGTAAATAAAGCATGAAGGAGTGAGTCTAGATTTTTGATCACCCAATTAAGGGGAGAGCATATACCTATCACTCAAAACAAAGAAAGCAATGGTTCTTTTTAGTCCTTTCAAAGCAATTGTTTTCTAAGCCCTAATTGGAAATGTTGCTCCAATCAAACATGGAGTTCTTTTTACCCACAAAGCAATGATTTTCTAAGCTAGGAATATGAAATCCTGGTCAACGAAAGTAAAGTCGTAAAATGAACAACAACGATTTTAACTTGAAATCTTAAAAAAAAGGTAATGAGGATTCCTTTTAGCTTCCAAATGAAAGATGAGGTTTGTTTTAATGAGCACCAAAGGAAAGTGATGTTCAATTTTAACCCCTTTGCAAATAAAAATGGAAAGTTGTGTTGTTCTTTTTAGAGCCCAAATAAAGTGTGAGATCCTAACTTGCAAAAGGAAGTTTGATTTTTTTGTTCCTTTTATAACCTTGCAAGAAGGAAAAATGTAGTTCTTTTTAAAGCCCAAATGAAGGTAAATTTCTTTTTAGGTGCACCAAAAGAAGGTTGTGTTCTTTTTAACTTTGCAAAAAAAGTTAACTGAATTCTTTTTAACCGAGTTCAAAATAAATTAAGTAAAATAAATAATTAAATCAACTCCTCTAAAACCTACAAAAACACTGTCAGACCTACACCAAAAACCAATTAGCAATTTGCAAAATCAAAGTGGGCTAGACAAGCCTAAAATTTTGAGACTTGTTACAATTTTTTTCAGCTCTGTTGTGTATGCACTATGATATAGTACAAATGCACCACAAAATAGTGTAAATGCACTACATAAAAGAGAAGATGCACAACAAAAAATAGCAGATGTGCCATAGAACAAAGTCAATGCACCATAGAACAGATTCAATGTGCTATAGAAATGAGAAAATTTGCTATAACAGTGGGTGTAGTCACACAAATCTGTCCATTTTAATTAAATGAATATTTCGTATTTATTTGATTAAAAATCCACTAACCACCAATTAATTAAATTAATATTTAATTAATTTATCCCCAAACATTCTTCTATTAATTAAATAAATTATTCAATTTATTTTAATTAATTCATTAAAATCCAATTCCAATCAATTAAATAAATAAATCAATTTATTTAATTAAATCCCCCTATTCCTCTTTTAAATAAATTAAATAAAACATTTATTTAAATCATTATCCCCACCCCACTTGCATTTTCCTACAAATGCAACTTGCACACATTTTGAAATAAATGAATTTTTATTTTAATAAAATCCTATTTTCCCTCACCCACCAAATCCACTTGCAAAATCTAATCCCCTTCTAGATTCTTCTAACCCCTTCCTAATTAGCCTAATCCATCCCCTAATTATTGTCACATTCCTAAGCAAAATGGAGTCACTTCTCAAATGGCCCAAAGTCTTGGATAACCATTGAAGGTTTTCAACCTTCAACCACCAAAAACCCCAAAGTCTTTGAAAACCATTAAAGGCTTCCAACTTTCAACCACTTAATCCACAAAGTCTCCAATAACCATTAATGGTTAACCCAAACTCTCCCACATGGTTAAAACATTTGTTTTGACTCAACCTCTATCCAACCACAAAGGTCTCATCAAGCATTTAATGCTTTGACCATGATTATCTCTTAATCATTTGCACAAAGGTTTATCCTTGGATTAACTCCTAATCCAGTGGGTAATCCTAATTTAGGCTTGACCCTTAGCCTTTAGATAACCATGAAGTCTTCTCAGGCCTTTAATGCCTCCAACCTCTTCTCTCAACCCAATCCTGTGTTGACACTTGTCACTATTTTATTGGTGCCAATTGTGCACATGGATCCCCAACTTTCAAGCTTGACCCTTGATTAAACCTTTCAATCCTGGCCATCCATTGCTCCATTTTTCCTATAAATAGAGCCCATTCCTTCATAATCCAGATCCTGAAAACTTGTATGCATTTAGACTATAGCCATTTTAGAGAGCATTTTAGCATAGCATAACTAAATCTTGTCTTTTTAGTTAAAATACATCATTTTAGCATTACTATTAGCTTTTCATTTCATATTTGGAGCTATTATACAAATCTCAATCCTCCATAAGCATCCATAGTGCAAAAAGCTGCTGAGAGCTACACTATTTTGGAACTTGGAGAGGAGAGGAACAAGGGAGAAGAAGCTAAGGCCATGCTAAGAGGCAGTTGGAGATGTCTCATGATCATTTGTTCTATTTATTAGATATATTTAGCATGTTTCTTTTAGTGTCTCTTTTGGAATGCCTTCATGTTTTAGTTTTTGATTGACTAACGTTAACATTTATTTAAATCATTATCCCCACCCCACTTGCATTTTCCTACAAATGCAACTTGCACACATTTTGAAATAAATGAATTTTTATTTTAATAAAATCCTATTTTCCCTCACCCACCAAATCCACTTGCAAAATCTAATCCCCTTCTAGATTCTTCTAACCCCTTCCTAATTAGCCTAATCCATCCCCTAATTATTGTCACATTCCTAAGCAAAATGGAGTCACTTCTCAAATGGCCCAAAGTCTTGGATAACCATTGAAGGTTTTCAACCTTCAACCACCAAAAACCCCAAAGTCTTTGAAAACCATTAAAGGCTTCCAACTTTCAACCACTTAATCCACAAAGTCTCCAATAACCATTAATGGTTAACCCAAACTCTCCCACATGGTTAAAACATTTGTTTTGACTCAACCTCTATCCAACCACAAAGGTCTCATCAAGCATTTAATGCTTTGACCATGATTATCTCTTAATCATTTGCACAAAGGTTTATCCTTGGATTAACTCCTAATCCAGTGGGTAATCCTAATTTAGGCTTGACCCTTAGCCTTTAGATAACCATGAAGTCTTCTCAGGCATTCAATGCCTCCAACCCCTTTCTTTCAACCCAATCCTGTGTTGACACTTGTCACTATTTTATTGGTGCCAATTGTGCACATGGATCCCCAACTTTCAAGCTTGACCCTTGATTAAACCTTTCAATCCTGGCCATCCATTGCTCCATTTTCCCTATAAATATAGCCCATTCCTTCATAATCCAGATCCTGAAAACTTGTAAGCATTTAGACTATAGCCATTTTAGAGAGCATTTAGCATAGCATAACTAAATATTGTCTTTTGGTTAAAACACATCATTTTAGCATTAAAATAGCTTTTCATTTCATGTTTAGAGCTATTCTACAATCTCAATCCTCCATAAGCATCCATAGTACAAAAAGCTGCTGAGAGCTACACTATTTTGGAACTTGGAGAGGAGAGGAACAAGGGAGAAAGAACTAATATCATGTTAAGAGATAGTTGGAGATATCTCATTGTCTTACTTCTTTAGTTAGATTCATTAACATGTTTTTAGTGTCTCCTTTGGAATGCCTTCATTGTGTTTGGTTTTTAGATTGACTAACTCTAACATCTTGTGTGTTTTATGTTGTTTGATCTTGAACTAACATTGTGCCATTTAGGAGGGCATCATTTGGTGAACCCGAATCGAGCTGCTGACGCTATGGCTACTATCGCATCTCTCTTAGATCTTCCACAGAATTCAACACGCTACGAGTTCTTGGTAGAACAGCTTTGGATTCCCGCTTATGATATCCCTGAATCTGAAATGATATGTCGCCTTGTTGGCTCCGAATCCCCATGGTACGGTGAGTTCTACACCTATCTCCGTGATCACACCCTTCCTCCCAACCAATCAAATAACCAACGAAAAACCTTCATTCGCCAAACTGCTCGATATACCATTATTGCCGAAACCCTATACCGACGTAGTCTTGATGGTACTCTCCTTCGATGTCTGGAACAAGATGAGATAACAAAGGCTTTGGAAGAGGTACATGAAGGAATTTGCGGGACTCATTCAAGTGGTCCATCACTAGCCAAGAAGATCATGCGAGCTGGATACTATTGGCCATCTATGGAAAAGGATTCCTACTACTTTGTCAGGAAATGCAAGAAATGTCAAGTTCATGGCGACCTGATACATGCACCGGCCCAGGAACTGCAACCAATCACCACACCATGGCCTTTTTGTCAATAGGGCCTTGACCTTGTGGGTAAGATTCATCCATCTTCATCCAACGGCCATAAATTCATTATTACCGCCATCGAATATTTCACCAAGTGGATCGAAGCTGTTCCACTTACCCAAGTCACCGGAAAGCAGATCGCCTCATTTATCCTCAACTACATCATCTGCCGGTATGGTGTACCCATGTCTATTGTCACAGATAACGGTCTCCCTTTCAAAAATCAGGATGTCCGTGAACTTTGTGAGAAATTTCATATCCAACACCGCTTTTCCACTCCCTATTACCCACAAGGCAATGGTCAGGCCGAAGCATCCAATAAAAACATATTGAGAATCCTAAAGAAGACAGTCAATGATGCCGGCCGTGATTGGCATGTTCAATTGAATCCAGCATTATGGGCATATCGAACTAGCATTCGAACCCCTACAGGTGCAACTCCTTATTCATTGGTCTATGGTGCAGAAGCTATCTTACCTATTGAGGTCGAGATACCGTCACTACGGGTTTCATTGCACAATCTCATCGATGATGAAGCATACAGAGTATCTCGTCTTCAGGACTTAGAGTTACTAGATGAGAAGCGACAAGCTGCATACAATCACCTCAAAGCCTATCAGCAGCGCATGAGTAGAAGCTACAATCACCGAGTTAGATCTCGTACATTTGAGGTAGGTGATCTTGTTCTTCGAGAAAATCCTCGCAACCAACCAAACAGAGAACATCAAGGCAAGTTTGAATCAAACTGGCTGGGCCCATATGTTGTCACTGCTGTATTCGGGTCCGGGGCATATCAGTTGGCTACTTCAGAAGGAGAACCACTCGCAGACCCAATCAATAGCATGCACCTCAAAAGATTTTATACCTAAAGGTGTACAGAGCATCAGGCTCCCCTACATATCAGAAAAATACCAAAAACATTCAGAAAATGTCCTAAAGAAAAATACAAAAACATTCAAAAAAAAAAGTAAAGAAAAATCATGCATCCAAACGGTGAACAACCACTCCGGTGGCACCTTGGGTAAGTACGATGGTGAAAACCTGGCAAACAGGCACCACTCGTAAAGGCAATAGCTCCATTATCTTTCAAAGCTTATTGCGATCACATTCATGCACACATACATCCATCCATCCCAACCATGGCTTGTTATTTGATCTGCAATTAAGAAAGTACTCCATGCGTCTAGCATCCCACCTTTTCATAGTCAGGTCTACAAACTGGAGGCAATACCCTTACCCTCGTAATGGAAGTGGATTCTACATTTTCTTATATATCATTACGCTCTTCATTCAAGCAATCATCAGAAAATATCAAAAACATTCAAAAATGTCTCGTAAAATCCAAAAACATTCAAAAATGTCTCGCAAAATCTAAAAACATTCAAAAATGTCTCGCAAAATCCAAAAACATTCAAAAATGTCTCGTAAAATCCAAAAACATTCAAAAATGTCTCAACAAAATCCACAAACATTCAAAAATTGTTTCACAAAATACAAAAAACACCAGAAAACATTGAAAATCACACAAAAACATGACAAAACTTTGTACATACCCATCTATGCAGATACCCAAACAAGCATTGACAAACTACTCACACACTGACCATTTACCAATCAACCACACAATCAACATCAACAAACCAAACTGTCTTTAACACAAGGATGCATCCTTCCTTATCAAAAACAAAGACAAGATGACGTTTTCTTTGACAAGAAAATTCCGTTAAGCTATCAAATGCTTGGTTGATGCGTGAGTAATTCATTTGTTTGTCTGTATCGGGATCTTTCAGCATTGTTTTGTATCATTTGCGCATCATTTCCGATGAAGTTCTGGGGCATGTACTAATGGTGTCTACGTGGGAAGTTCACTAAGCTACGTGATCTTATGCAAAATGCAGTCATAGATCACTACGGCTTGCTGACTACAGCGTATACCTCGACCATATGGGCATGAACCATTACCAAGGATCCTTATTCTTTATTCTTTATGTATATACTGTTTGTTTGCAGGTACAAAGCTCTTCCTTTGGTTCCTCCTACCTCATCCAAACTAGATAAAGGTTTTATTTCTTAGTATGGTATGCACTTGTCTCAGGATATGATCAGCCTAAGATCAAGGAGGACGATCCAAGTCATGCATGAATAGAGATAATCCTTGTCTGTTCCGCAAGCAATACTCTGGTCGACTTGACCCTTATATCAAGTCGTTTGTATTAACTTGCTATATAAAATCCATGAAAGGAATACTCAGGTCATCTTGAATCATTATGTCAAGATGCTTGTATTCTCTTCCAACATTTTAAAGCTCAATGATGAAAAAAGAGCACTATGGATCATCATCTCATCTCATCTGTGTATATTGCATTTCGTTGCATTCCACCCATCCATACATTCATAATAGCTGCATATCATGCATACATAGTCATAATAATGCATACTCTATTTTCCTCTTCTTCCATAGGAATGAGTCATAGGTTTTCCCTTTCTTCTACCTAACATCGAACCCACCCCCCCTCACCCTCCCCATCTCGATAATCAGCATCACATACCCTACATCATTTCTCAATCAACCCAATCAAGCCACGTTCATCACCATCCATCTCTAAATAGGAGGGATTGTGTTTCCCATCCTCAGTCATCCAATAAGCCAAGCAAGTTACTCTGTCTACACAGATACATCGACTCACACACACCTAGACTATCAACAGATACTCTGATCAAGTATCTTCGGGTCTCAACAGGTAATCGATCATGGTAATCCTAGACTACATCAGGCATTTATCACAATGACCTAGTCTCAACGGGGCTGCCATGATTCCCCACAACCATCCATCACACGCACACACTATCAATTGATCAACCAATCAAACACAATCCATCGGACAATTACATCAATCGTCTAAGTCTCAACGAGTATTTTTGTTTCATATACGTTGACTTCATCGGGCAATTGCATCAATTGCCTAAGTCTCATCAGGTCACTTTGCTTCACTTACTCAGACTTTATCTTGTCCAAGCGACCAACTGACATCAACTGTCACGCTTTGACTTGACCGGGGCAATTAAACCGATTGCACCAGATTGTCCAACCAATTTTGATCAATTGTATAGCATCAATCCAAACCCCACACTACATCTACTATGTATCTCTTGCATGACCTCAGGGTACTCACTGGCTTGTTGTTTCTTCATATTCACTCCATTTTCTCCCATTCTTTCATCATTAGTTCTAATTTCTTCTATTCTACCTCCCCTCCACTTTTCATTCTTTTTCGAGAGATTGCCCGATTTTTCAAAAAAATTTCGGCCCATCTCTCGAGGGGGCATACCACCCATTAAATTTACATTTTATGAGGCATTTCTTCACACCTATTTTTCTTTCTTTGAAACGATGCGATAAACCGCACCGTCTCAAAGAGGGGCAAATGTAGTCACACAAATCTGTCCATTTTAATTAAATGAATATTTCGTATTTATTTGATTAAAAATCCACTAACCACCAATTAATTAAATTAATATTTAATTAATTTATCCCCAAACATTCTTCTATTAATTAAATAAATTATTCAATTTATTTTAATTAATTCATTAAAATCCAATTCCAATCAATTAAATAAATAAATCAATTTATTTAATTAAATCCCCCTATTCCTCTTTTAAATAAATTAAATAAAACATTTATTTAAATCATTATCCCCACCCCACTTGCATTTTCCTACAAATGCAACTTGCACACATTTTGAAATAAATGAATTTTTATTTTAATAAAATCCTATTTTCCCTCACCCACCAAATCCACTTGCAAAATCTAATCCCCTTCTAGATTCTTCTAACCCCTTCCTAATTAGCCTAATCCATCCCCTAATTATTGTCACATTCCTAAGCAAAATGGAGTCACTTCTCAAATGGCCCAAAGTCTTGGATAACCATTGAAGGTTTTCAACCTTCAACCACCAAAAACCCCAAAGTCTTTGAAAACCATTAAAGGCTTCCAACTTTCAACCACTTAATCCACAAAGTCTCCAATAACCATTAATGGTTAACCCAAACTCTCCCACATGGTTAAAACATTTGTTTTGACTCAACCTCTATCCAACCACAAAGGTCTCATCAAGCATTTAATGCTTTGACCATGATTATCTCTTAATCATTTGCACAAAGGTTTATCCTTGGATTAACTCCTAATCCAGTGGGTAATCCTAATTTAGGCTTGACCCTTAGCCTTTAGATAACCATGAAGTCTTCTCAGGCATTCAATGCCTCCAACCCCTTTCTTTCAACCCAATCCTGTGTTGACACTTGTCACTATTTTATTGGTGCCAATTGTGCACATGGATCCCCAACTTTCAAGCTTGACCCTTGATTAAACCTTTCAATCCTGGCCATCCATTGCTCCATTTTCCCTATAAATATAGCCCATTCCTTCATAATCCAGATCCTGAAAACTTGTAAGCATTTAGACTATAGCCATTTTAGAGAGCATTTAGCATAGCATAACTAAATATTGTCTTTTGGTTAAAACACATCATTTTAGCATTAAAATAGCTTTTCATTTCATGTTTAGAGCTATTCTACAATCTCAATCCTCCATAAGCATCCATAGTGCAAAAAGCTGCTGAGAGCTACACTATTTTGGAACTTGGAGAGGAGAGGAACAAGGGAGAAAGAACTAATATCATGTTAAGAGATAGTTGGAGATATCTCATTGTCTTACTTCTTTAGTTAGATTCATTAACATGTTTTTAGTGTCTCCTTTGGAATGCCTTCATTGTGTTTGGTTTTTAGATTGACTAACTCTAACATCTTGTGTGTTTTATGTTGTTTGATCTTGAACTAACATTGTGCCATTTAGGAGGGCATCAGTGGGTATATGAGCTAAAACATAGGGTGTATGTGCCAGATAACAAAGAAAATATTTTATATCAGTGGATGTATATGCTAAAACATATGGTTTATGCAGTGCAACATATGATGTATGCACCAAGACATGTTATCAAAAAGTTGTGTCTATACCTGTGGAAAAAAAAGTTAAAAATATTAGAAAATGGATTTAAGCCCCATGGTGGGTGCGATAAATGTATTCTTGGAAGTGTGGTACCTGCAAGAGAGACACAAACAACTCAAACACACCAGTGAAACATTATGTTAGAGGTTAGAAATCATAAACAAGTAAATGAAACAAAAGCTCTAAGCACATCTCATTGTTCTCTATCTCCAAGGATCCCTTTATATTCAAGTTGGTTCTTAGCTTGGAAGAGAACTTGATCTTGGGATGACTACTCAAATAACGAGAGATAGTGTATGTCTATAAGATCTAAATGAATGCAACTAAGATCCTAGTGATGAGATAATGATATAGATATGAAACTATGGTATGGTGCAACATGATAAGATTAGTGTGAGATTAAACTAGCATGAACATGATATGGATTTGATTTGAGACTAGCATGATATACTAAGACATGATATGAAAAACATGGTTATTCTAAGATTATAATGCTATCAATATGATCTAAAATGATATGAGAGGCAAGATTATTAGTGTTATGAGACTATAGTCGAGATGCATAAAACTTGGATGATAGATTGAAGAAATGGGCTCTATTTATAGGAGAAATGATCAAATGGATGGTGAATATTGAGTTTTAATTGCTTGAAAGGAAATAAAGCATGAAGGAGTGAGTCTGGATTTTTGATCACCCAATTAAGGGGAGAGCATATACCTGTCATTCAAAACAAAGAAAGCAATGGTTCTTTTTAGTCCTTTAAAAGCAATTGTTTTCTAAGTCCTAATTGGAGATGTTGCTCCAATCAAACATGGTGTTCTTTTTACCCACAAAGCAATGATTTTCTAAGCTAGGAATATGAAATCCTGGTCAACGAAAGTAAAGTCGTCAAATGAATAACAACGATTTTAACTTGAAAGATTCAAAAATAGGTAATGAGGATTCTTTTTAAGCTTCCAAATGAAAGATGAGGTTCGTTTTAATGAGCACCAAAGGAAAGTGATGTTCGAATTTAACCCCTTTGCAAAAAAAATGGAAAGTTGTGTTGTTCTTTGTAGAGCCCAAATAAAGTGTGAGACCCTAACTTGCAAAAGGAAGTTTGATTTTTTTCTTCCTTTTATAACCTTGCAAGAAGGAAAAATGTAGATCTTTTTAAAGCCCAAATGAAGGTAAATTCCTTTTTAGGTGCACCAAAAGAAGGTTGTGTTCTTTCTAACTTTGCAAAGTTAACTAAATTTTTTTAACCAAGTTCAAAATAAAGTAAGTAAAATAAATAATTAAATCAACTCCTCTAAAACCTACAAAAACACTGTCAGACCTCCACCAAAAACCAATTAGCAATCTGCAAAATCAAAGTGGGCTAGACAAGCCTAAAATTTTGAGACCTGTTACAAAATTTTCAGCTCTGTTGTGTATGAACTACAATAGAGTACAAATGCGCCACATAAATAAAAGAGAAGACATGCCACAAAAAATAGTAGATGCGCCAAAGAACAAAGTTAGTGCACCATAGAACAGATTCAATGTGCTATAGAAAAGAGAAAAATGCAAGTGGGGGGTTTATAAATAAATATTGATTTATTTATTGATAGAAGGAATTTTAATTAAATGTATTGGTGGAAGGTAAAAAATATAATTTATTCCATTAATAGAAGAAAGGGGATATCAATTAAATGTTTAATTTAATTAATGGCTAAAATAGAAGAAAATGACACATTAATTAAACCTTAGTTTAATTAATAGGTTGATAAATAATAATTAAATAAATAATATTCATTTAATTAAGTGTGCAAGTTTTAGTTGTCTACAATAGTAATAAGTATTGGATATAGTATGATTCCTGCATTATATTTAAAGTTCTCAAATGTGCTTTTTGGGTTTTCAATTACATGGCCCACAATTTTGGATTTTGATTGTTCAATGTCATTTAATACACGGTCTGTAAGTGGTTTAGATAATTTGAGGCTCATGGAAGCATTCCAATTATCTGTCCTTAAATAACCACCTTTGGAAAAGTGGTTATATGGTCCCTTCAAGGTATCTTGTGACCACAACGATGAGCTTTGGCCCAAAGTTTCTTATTGAAGTAATTATTGTTTTGTTTGGTATGAGGCTACATTGTTGTATGCTTGATATTCCTATCACTATATTTTGAAGTAGATAGTTTTTTATTCAAAAGTTGCTATATTTGTTTGAAATTCAAAGGGTCAAGGTAAATGAAAGGTGCTTAAACTGTACTAGGAGACTTGACCCCTACTCCCTCTATTCCTCCACATTCCCTTGTCTCATTGTGTCCCTCTTTTTATTTCTATTTTTATCTCCCTTTTTCTCTATCCTTCCATCTCTATATATTTGACTCTCTCCCACCCCCTTTATCTTTCCTAAGCTATATATCTCTCTATATCTTCATTCTATCCCTATATCTCCCTATCATTCTCTCTTTCTATAACTATCTACTCTTATCTCCTCTCTCTATTGATATATTTCTCTATATCTTTCTATCCATATCTTTATATACCTTTATCTTTGTACCTCTCTATCTCTTTCCCTATCCCTCTCAACCTCTCCATATCTCTTCCTCTCCCACTCCCCCTCTCTATATATTGAGCTATCTATCCCTCTACCTCTCTCTTCTCTCTCTCCAAATCCTTTACCTATCTCTCTCCCTTTCTCCCCTTCCTCTCTCTCCTCATCTCTCCATTCCTCACTTCTTCTCTATCCCCAATTTATTTCTCTCTCTCCCCCAATTTCTCTTCCCATATATATCTATTGAAAATAGTGATTATGTGTTGTCATTGATGTCAACACTATGCTACGGTTGGATATGGTTCTTTCCCGCTTGGTTGCTGCTATCCCGACTAGACTTAGTTTTGGCCTGATTTTGATCCAGTATGATCAGATCATTGGACTCAGTTTTTGGATGGTTATTCAAATTGATTATATGCTTATCACATTCATTTGGTTCATGATTTGGTGCTCTGGAAGCTATCACTTATGTTTTGGTTTACCGATTGGCTTTATTGGTTGGTGATATTCGATGACATGGTTAAGTGATTTTGGTCTGGCTTATTGAAATAGTTCCTATTGTGTTGAAGGTGTTATTTATCATGTCCTAATTATTTGGTGGCTTCACATTGGTTGGCATGATAATTTGGTGATCCTATTTGGATCTGGTAAATTATTCTTGTTACAAGCTAGGGTTGTCGTTGCACCAAAAGATCAACCTGTTAATGTCCGATACAACCACTAGACTTATAGAATCCACAGGAGGTTATTAAACCATATCGTGAATCCTCGTGAGGGATGCTGACCCATTGCCAACAATCCCCCTCCCAGCATCACTCACCGTGACTTGCGTGCTTTGAACTTATGACCAATCTCTGATACCACTTGTTACAAGCTAGGTTGCCAATGCACCAAAAGATTGACCTGTCAATGTCCAATACAACCACTAGACTTATAGAATCCGCAGGAGGCTATTAAACCATGTCACAAATCCCCATTAGGGATGCTGACCCACTGCCAACAATTCTATGTTATTACATTAAGGATTTCGACCAGTTGGTGAAACGTGTTTATATTGGCTTTAGTGATATTTTCGGTGGATATAATTGATTGAAAATTTCTATTAGGTGTATGCTATGTAATGTAAATCATAATATTGGTCTCGGGGTATCACGTGATGTAATTTTTGTAATTATAGTTTATGGGTTTAGGGTTTAGTTGACCTTGTTATCAAGGTTGATGATCTATATTTATAGGTGTCTTATTCATGTAGCTTCGGTATGGTATGGAATATATGGTTATGTCTGCATTATCAGAGAGAGGTAATTGTGTGAATCAAGATATATCATTCAGCGAAGGGTGTGAAGGATTTAGAGTTGTAGGGCAGACATCAGTGCTTAATTAGAACTGTATCAAGCATTAGGAGATGCCATCTTCACAGTTCATTTTCTTTGGATTGTAGTCTAATGTCTATATAAGTCAGTGAGACTTCTTTTTGTTATGAGAAGTGAGCTTTAGGTAGTTGGCCTGATTGCAAGTGTAATCCGCATTGTAATTATTTCACATACTGGTGTAGAAGTATTATCTAACTGTGGGTAGGGTTTCCCACTATAGTTTTTTTGTTTATTGGGTTTTCCACGCCAAAAATATTGGTGTTGTGTGGTCTGTTCTTTCATACTTTATCTTTCTCTATGGTGTTTATTGTGCTTCGGTAAATGGTTTACAATTTTCATTAAATGTTTAACTTGAGGAAAACCGATTCGCCCCCCTTTCAATTTTCCTCTACTTCATTATTGGTATTAGAGTAAGGTCCTCTCTATAGAATCTTAACCACTTGAGGAGATCCGTTGGCATAAAATTCTACATTTAATCCCTATCGGAAGGAGAGTCCTAGATTTGATGGTACAAATCACAATATATGCAAGGAGTGAATGAAGATTCATATGAGATGCCTTGGTGCTGAAGTTTGGGAGATAATAGAGAAAGGGTATACACCTCATGATCCTAATTTTGGAACTTTGGCACCTTCTAATGAGCAAAAGAAAGCTGATAATGATTTCAAAGCGAAAGAAGCATTATTAAGTGCCCTATCAAATGAGAATTTGAATGTCATAGAGATGGAAAAGGCAAAGCAGATCTGGTTGAAGCTAGAAAATCTTTATGAAGGTGACCAACCAGTAAAGATTGCAAAACTTGAAGGTTATCGAGTGAGATATGAAATTTTGAAGATAGAAGAAGATGAGAAGATAAGTTCTTTCATGGATAGAGTGAATGAGATTTTCATAGGAATCAAATGATGCGATGCAAATGTTAATGAGGATGAGGTTGTGTCAAAGATTCTGAGAATTCTACCTTTGGATTACAAGATGAAGGCTACTACAATAAAAGAACTCCGCACAATGTCAAGTACCCCTATTACCAAATATACATTACTTGGGAAGTTGACTGCTTTTGAACTTAAAGAACTTGGAGATCAGATTGCTACTAAAACTGAGACTACATTTAAAGCATCTGCCTCTCATAAGAAGAAGATAGATTGGAAGGATTTATATGCTAAATATTTGGAAGACATTAAGATTGAAGACAAAGAACTTGAAGAGTTCAAAGCCCTAATTGCCAGAAGAATCCCTAAAGGACCAGTTGGAAGTAAGTATGAAGAAAAAGTTCCTTTTAAATGTTTTTCATACAATAAGATTGGTTATTTTGCTTCTAGATGTCCTGAAAGAGATGCTAGGAATCAAGAAAGATTTATGAGGAATTACAAACCTAATCTAGAATATTAGAGCAGATCTAGATTTAGAAGGAATAAGGATAAATCATGCTACTATGCTGGTGATGATGATTTTTGTATTACTAATGATGATGATAATGATGATGATGAACCTGTGAGTGGATCCAGTAATGGAAGCTCTGACAAAGATTGGGTCTTTATTGCTATCAAGGATGATTCTCTGGAACCTATCATTGATGCAAATCATACCCAGGAGAAGGCTCTAGTTGCTAAAATTGAAGAGAAGGATGAATGGGTTATAGAGAGTGGTTGCTCACATTACATGACTGGTGATAAGAGGAAATTCCTGACTCTGCAAGAGTTTGATGGTGGACTAGTTAGATTTGGAGACAACAAGGCATGCAGGATCAAAGGCAAATGAACAATATTCTTGGATGGTAAGACTAATACTACCAGTGTTTACTATATTGAAGGTTTGAAGCATAATATTTTGAGTGTAGGTCAGATGGTGGATGGAGGATTTTATTTACAATTCAAAGATGAAAAGTGCAAGATTATCAATAGATCTAGATTGGAAATTGCATCTGGAACACAGACCAAAGGAAATATCTTTCATTTGAACTCTAGTGAGAAGGCTTTCTTGATTATTCAAATTGATGAAAATTGGCTATGGCATAAGATGATGTGTCATGTGAATTTTGACTGCATAGTGAAGATCAGTTCAATATAGGTTGTCAGAGATTTGTCCAAGATTATCAAGCCTCATAATCCGGTATGTAGAGAATGTCAAATGGGTAAGCAAGTTAGAACTTCTTTTAGAAGCATGCATGATATATCTAATGAAATTATTCATCTTATTCATATTGATCTATGTGGACCAGCAATTACTAAAAGTTTTCAAGGTGATAAGTACTTTATGTTTCTTATTGATGATTATTCTAGAATGATGTGGGTTGGATTTTTGAGAGAAAAATTAGAAGCTCTTGAGAAATTAAAAAATTTCAAAGCTATGGTTGAGACAAAAACATGATTGAAGATAAAATGTTTAAGATCAGATCAAGGTGGTGAATTTACATCCAGTGAGTTCAACAACTTTTGTGAGAAGCATGGAATCAGAAGACAATATTCTGCACCTAGAACTCCACAACATAATGGAATAGTAGAAAGGAAGAAAAAAACTATCTTAGATGCTGCAAGGTCAATGATGATGGAATCCAAATTTCCTAATATCTATTGGAGAGAAGCTGTCAATACTACAGTATACACTTTCAATAGAGTACACATAAAAGGTGATACCGGTAAGACAAAAACATGATTGAAGATAAAATGTTTAAGATCAGATTAAGGTGGTGAATTTATATCTGGTGAGTTCAACAACTTTTGTGAGAAGCAAGGAATAAAAAGACAAATTTTTGCACCTATAACTCCATAACAGAATGGAATAGTAGAAAGGAAGAAAAAAACTATCTTAGATGTTGCAAGGTCAATGATGATGGAATCCAAATTGCCTAATATCTATTGGAGAGAAGCTGTCAATACTATGGTATACACTTTCAATAGAGTACACATAAAAGGTGATGTCGGTAAGACTCCTTATGAATTATAGTTTAGTCATACTCCTACTGTCAGATATTTTGGAATTTTTGGAAGTAAATGATATATTAGAAGAGATGATGCATTAGGGAAATTTGATCCTAAATGTGATGAAGGAATATTTTTGGGTTATTCTAATAATAGTAAAGCATATAGATGTTATTAAAAAAGATTGAATAGGATAATGGAAAGCATAAATTCCAAAGTGGATGAGAAAGGTAATAATCGGATCAAATCATATGACTATGGATCGGAAGATGAAATTGTCAGATCAGCACAAGTAGTGCAATAAACAGTTCAGAGTATTGATCCACTTGCTCTAGTAACATCAAAAAGTTCCATAGTGACTATTGATGAGTAGAAAGAGTCATAATGTCAAGATAATCCTAAGACTTTGAGGTATGTAAAGCTTAATCATTCTAAAGATCAGATCATTGGAGATAAGAGGATATGTATGATGACAAGAAGACGGTTAGTTGTTGAAGAGGTATGTATAATTTCTCAAATTGAACCAGAATCATTTATTGAAGTAAGTAAAGATGAAAATTGGGTGAGAGCCATGGAAGAAGAATTGAATCAGATAGAAAAGAATAAAACATGGGAATTGGTTCCTAGGCCTAAAGATAATTTTTTTATTAGAACTAAATGGGTTTTCAGGAATAAATTAAATGAGGAAGGTCAAGTTTAATAAACAAGACTATATTGGTTTGCAAAGGATATTGACAGGAAGAAGGAGTTGATTATGATGGAACTTATGCTTTGGTTGCTAGGATTGAAGCCGTAAGACTATTTCTTGCCTATGTTGCACACAAGAACTACAAGGTATATCAGATGGATGTAAAATGTGCATTTCTAAATGGAGATCTTGAAGAAGAAGTCTACATTGAGAAACCTAATGGATTCTCATTATCAGATGATAGGGACATGGTTTGCAAATTAAAGAAAACTTTATATGGATTGAAACAAGCACCTAGAGCATGGTATGCTATATTAGATAAATATCTTTCAAAGATCGATTTTAGCAAAGGTAATGTTGATAGTAACTTATATTATAAAATTAAGTATGATGATATAATGATCATTGAAGTCTTTGTTGATGATATCATTTTTGGAGGTGAAAAAAATCTATATATGAAATTTGCTGATGATATGAAGAATGAATTTAAAATGTCTATGATTGGAGAGATGAAATTTTTCTTAGGTTTGCAAATTACTCAAACTTATAAAGGTATTTTCATTTGTCAAACTAAGTATGTGAAGAAATTTCTTATTAAATTTGGTCTTGAAAATTCAAAACCTGTTGGTAGTCCTATGATAACTAGTTGCAAATTGTCTAAGGAAGATGAATCTGAGAGTGAACCCATCTAGATATAAATCAATGATTAGTGGATTTTTGTACTTAACTCAAACCATACCGGATATAATGAATGCTTTCTATATTGCTTCTAGATTTCAGTCTAATCCGAGAGGAAGTCATGATATTGATGTTAAAAGAATATTCAGATATTTGGCAGGAACAATAGACTATGGGCTATGGTATCCAAAGAATGATGGTTTCAGATTATGTGCCTATACAGAGTTACATTGGGCAGGAGATGTTGATGATAGGAAGAGAACTATAGGTGGTGCATTAATTCTTGGGAAGAAGCAGGTTCCATGGCTTAGCAAGAAACAAACATGCACTTCATTATCCACTGTTGAAGCTAAATATGTAGCCCATAGTCTGAAGGATATAAGGGTGAGTTATGATGAGCCTATTGTTATTCACTATGATAATACTGCTTCTATTGATATGTTAAAGAATCTAGTATTTTATTCCAAATCAAAACACATTTCTATAAGGTATAATTTCTTGAAGGAAAAGATTGAAGCAAAGGAAGTTGGATTGGTTTATGTGCCTACTAAGAAATAGATTGCAGATATTCTAACAAAACCATTGCCTAAAGATAATTTTTAATGTCTCGGAGATCATTTGGGGGTCACCACCCCTCCGAGAAAGACTTAAAGATGTAGGGATGCATCAATCCGGTGAGTTTATTAGAAACATCTTATGATCAGGGTTGATGGGATGATGTTGCGGCTCAGAGGGTGTAGTCATATTTTTTGTCATTGATGTCAAAGGGGGAGATAGTGTTAATGTGAGAAACAAATAATCTTAGGGGGGGAGATATTTCAGATCAGTTTTTGAGTTTTGGGGAGATTGTTGGCAGTCCTTGGCACTTGGATGTTTTTCACATTCAGTCTTGCCCTGAATGCTAAAGGGGGAGATTATTTTCTATAGTGATTATGTCTTGTCATTGATGTCAACACTGTGCTCTGGTTGGATATAGTTCTTTCCCAGTTGGTTGCTGCTATCCCGATTGGACTTAGTTTTGGCCTTATTTTGATCCAGTATGATCAGATCATTGGATTCAGTTTCTGGATGGTTATATGTTTGTCACATTCAGTTGTTTCATGATGTGATGCTCTTGAAGCTATCACTTATGTTTTGGTTTACCGATTGATATTCCCAGTACCGGTTGGCTTTATCGGTTGGTGATATTCAATGAAATGGTTAAGTAATTTTGGTCCAACATATTGAAATGGTTCCTATCATGTTGAAGGTGTTCTTAATAATTTCCTAATTATTTGGTGGATTCACATTGGATGGCATGATGATTTGGTGATCCTATTTGGATTCGGTTGGTTATTCTGTGTTATTACATTAAGGGTTTTGACGGGTTGGTGAAACATGTTGCTATTGGTCTTAGAGGAATTTACGAAGGATATAATTGTTTGGAAATTTGTATTAGGTCCATGCTATGTAATTTAAATCATAATATTAGTCTGGTGGTATCGTGTGATATAAGTTTTGTAATTATGGTTTATCGACTTAGGGTTTAGCCTACCTTGTTATCAAGGTTGATGATATGTATTTATAGGTGTCTTATTCATGTAATTTTGGTATGGTATGGAATATATGGCTATGTCTGAATTATCAGAGAGAGGTAATTGTGCGAACAAAGATATATCATTCAGCCAAGGGTGTGAAGGATTTAGAGTTGCAGGGCAGACATCTATGCTTAACTGGAACCATATCAAGCATTCAAAGATGCTATCTTCATAGTTCATTTTATTTGAATTGTAGTTTGATGTTTATGTAAGTTATTCAGACTTCTTTTTGTGATGAGCAGTGATCTCTAGGTTGTTGGCTAGATTGCAAATGCAATCCCCATTGTAATTTTTTCACATACTGCTGCAGAAGTATCATCTAACTATGGGTAGGGTTTCCCACCATGGTTTTTCCCTTTACCGGGTTTTCCATGTTAAAAATATTGGTGTTGTTTGGCCTATTCTTTGATGGTTTATCTTTCTCTATGGTGTTTATATTGTGCTTCGATAAATGGTTTATAATCCACATTAACTGTTTAACTTAAGGAAAACTGATTCACCCCCCCTCTCAATTTTCCTTCGGTTAATTATTGGTATTAGAGATTGTAAGAATATCTACCTCTGAGATCTTTCTTTCTCCATCTCACCATCTCTATTTGTATATATCTACTCTTTTTTGTTTTCCTCTCTATCTCTCTCTCCCCCTCTACCCCTCTCTATATCTCATTATATGTTTATTGCTCTATCTTAGAATCTATAAATATTTATACATATCCTTTCCCCCTCTCTCTATCTCTATCTCTCCTTGAAGATATCTCCGTATCTCTTTCTCTTCATCTCTCCCTCTACCTCTCTCTAGGTTCTTTATCTATTTGTCTCATATTCCTCTCTCACTCTGTCTTCATCTTTTTAACTCTATCTTCCTCTCTCCCCCTCTATCTCTATACATGTCTATCCATCCATCTCTCTCCCTCTCTCCCTCCCACTTCCTCTTCCTAGGCCACTATATTTATATGTGTTTACCTCTTTATCTCTATCTCTTTGTATTTCTCTTTCATCTCTCCTCTATCTATATCTCATTATTCTCCATCTCTTTACCTCTACATATCTTCCTCTCTTTACATCTATACTTACATATCACTTTTTATCTATATCTTTATATTCATATATGCTCCTCTCTCAATCTCTCCCCCACCCCCCCCCTCTCTCTCTCTCTCTCTCTCTCTCTCTCTCTCTCTCTCTCTCTCTCTCTCTCTCTCTCCATCTCCATCTTTATCTTCCCCTCTATCTTTATCTTCGTACTTCTCTCTTTCTCAATCTTCCCCTTTATATCTATCGCTCTACTTATCCCTACCTCTCCCTCTCGGCCTATTGCAAACATAACATGATCTTCTTGATAATGCAACATATATATGACTATCTTCCCAATTTAGAGGTTTTTGTTTAGTTATGTTTCAATCTTTGGAAATGGATGCATAGATGATTAAAAACTATCACTTCTTAATTGAAACATCTTTTACAAAAATAGTCATTTTCTAACGAGACCTAATGCACTATATATATATATACCAAAATTTTCCCTAATATACTTTCCATGGCTCTTCAACATACCTATTGCATGCTAAGATGCAATTGCTATTAAATTATTTTTATAAAGAGAAGATGGATCCTTGCATCATAAAAATATAATAATTATTTTTATATAATAAAGATGCTCCTTACATCATCTCATAATCGCCCAAGTCCTCTTCGTGTCTCTATACCATGGATGAAGATATTTCTAGATGGATAGGTACATTGCAACTCTTCATGGACTCTATACCACAGATGAAGATTCTTCGGTGGAAGATGATAATGAGGCCTCATGGGTAGGGGGGTTGAAAGGTAATGGAGGATTGCTTACATCATCACCATTTCCTTCCAGAATTTGGAGAACCTTGCTCATTGACGGTCGATCATTGGAATTGTATTGAATACACCATGTTAGTTTGTTAGCTCAGACAGTTGTCCTCTCCATTGCCAAGAATTAGTAAATAATTATTTTTTCTGGAAATGCTATTAGAGTCTAGACAATTTTTTAATTAATTAATGACTCATTTAGGGACTTCTAGTTACCAAATAGTTTAGGGTTGTTAGAGTATAATTAATCTTAGTTGTTGATTGATGTTATATCATGACCATTGGTTTTCAATGAGAGTAGTATAAAAGGGATTAATGGGAATTTGGATTTGCAATCTAAGTAAATAGTTTTGTGATGATAGAAAGGGCATAGTAATAGTGTTGGAGATAATAGGAGTGGAATTTCAGTAGGAGAAATTGGGAGAAGAATTTTCGGAGCAGAACATTACCGAAGCTCTGCCAGTAAGAGGCAAGTAGTTTATGTATCTCTTGATTCACTAAAGTTTAATAAAGTTCCTCATTTGTAGTATTGGTTTTCCCTTCGAGGTTTTTCCAAGGACAATTTGTCCAAAAATATCATGTTCATTGTGTTGCATATTTTCTTTCTGTTATTTTATTTGTGAAGTTGTAGTTGTGTTATTTTTTAATATTTGATATGAATTAATTGTTGGTAGTCAAATAGTCCATATAACATAGGAGATTAATAATCAGTAATTGCAATAAAATTTTCACAAGGTATCAAAGTAGAGCTAAGGGTAGAAAACACTTAGTATAGGCACATGAAGAAAAATCGAGGGTTTATAAAACCCAGTTCGACCTCTTCAGAAGTATTATTATTATTTATTTTTTTGAGATGGCCTTAGTAGGTTTAAGAGATCATGATAGATTCGATGGAGCCACAAATTTTGGTGTTTGGAAAGCCATAATTTCATTATTATTGGAAGAGAATGGTATTAAGGAATATGTGACCAGTGTTGTAGCTATACCTTCAGATCCAATACAACTCTTAGTATATAAGAAGAAAGATGCCAAGGCGAGTAGGGTGATTCTTGATGGTATCAAGGATCATATTATTTTTCATATTGCAAAGTTAGATACATCAAAGAAAATGTGGGATGCCATTCTAAATCTGTACCAGAATGCTACCACTAATGAGACACTGATTCTCAGAGAAAATTTAAGGAATGCCTAGATGAACAAGGGATGAGACTTTAAAAGTTACCTCACCAAGCTTAGAATTGCCAAGGATGAGTTGACAACTATTGGAGATAAACCTAACAATGATGAGCTAGTACAAATAGCCCTAAATGGGTTTACTAAGCAATGGGATGTCTCTATTCAGGTTATTAATGGATGAGATACCTTACCATGTTGGGATCAACTATGGGGTGACTTCACTTAGGAAGATCTTATAATAAGTCTTGTCAGTGGGACTAGTAGAAAAAGTCAGAAAAGTGAGGCAGGATAGGAAAATATTGCTCTAGCAGGAAAAGGGAAAGTGAAGAAGGGGTCTAGCAAAGGATCAAATCCACAAGGTGAGAAGAACAAGAAGGACATTTCTAAGGTCAAGTTTTATGGCTATTACGAGTTTGGCTAGTATGTCAGTGATTGGTCGCAAAGGAAGAAGAACAACAAGAAAATCAAGAAGCAGATGGCAACTCCAGCAAGTAGAAATGAGCTTTCTAGTAGAATGAAGGACGAGTTTGCACTCATAGCTTGTATGGTTAGCTCAACCTCACAAAGTGTTTGGTATATAGATAGTGGGGCATTATTTCATATGACAGGAGTTAGAGAGTACTTCTCTAGTTATAAGGAGGAGGACATTGGAATCTAGATTTCTATGGGGAACATGTCCAAACTCAATCCAATTGGGAAAGGGACTATTCAATTTCAGAGGGAGAATTGCAAGCTGATTCCCATTCATGATGTGTTGCATGTGTCAGGATTAGGTATGAACCTGATTTCTATATTTGTTCTTCAGGATAAAGGCTACAATGTACTCTTTAGAGGGACACATGTGTTGATCAAGCATAAGGATTGGAAATCACCTATAGAAAATGGAGTTAGGAGCGGTTGGCTTTATAGGTTGCAGTTTGATACTCCTAAGGCACTCATCAACAATATTAGTCTTAGAGATCAAGGAGACTTGTACCATAAGAAGATGGGCCATAGCAATCATGGAGCACTTAAATTGCTTCGTGAGGTAGTGAAAGGTGTTCCAAAGGTGAGCACATAGCAAGATGATGTATGTAAGGGATGTGTCTTGGAGAAGTTTGCAAAAGAAACTTTTCCAAGGAGTGACACCAAATCCAAGGGTGTTCTTGATCTAGTACATTTAGATATATATGGACCAATGACGATGAAGTCTCTTAGAGGATATGAGTACTTTGTTAATTTTATTGATGATTTCTCCATGAAGACCTGGATATACTTCTTGAAGATCAAGGATGAGGTCTTCAGTCACTTCCAAGAGTTTGAAGCTCTTGTCGAGAATTCGACAGGTAGGAAGATAAAGGTTCTTTGGTCAGACAATGGAGGCGAGTACAAAGGGAAAGACTTCTAGGAGTTCTGTACCATGGAAGGAATAAAGCGAGAGTGGACCATTCCTTACAACCCACAAAAAAATGGGGTTTCTGAGAGGAAGAATCATTCTATATCGAAGGCAACAAGGGCTTTGATACATGACCAGGACATGCCACGTTAGTTATGGGCAGAGGCATGTAGTACGATAGTTTACATACAGAATAGGGTTCCACATAAGGTACTGGGGAAGATGACACTAGAGGAAGCTTTCACGGGGAAGAAGTCAAATACCAATCACTTCTAGATATTTGGAAGTTTGGTGCATTGTCACATTCTAGGGACTACATGTTCCAAGTTAGATCAAACTATTTGTGGGCTACAATGAAACCTCAAGGCATATCAAATATTTATTCTAGGGACCAGTAGGATTATAGTCAGACATGATATTAAATTTATGGAGGAGAAGGCATTTAGGAGGTCCAGAGATTTGCCAATAGATAATCAGAGTGAGCAGCCAACAAAAGCTCCAAGGATCGTTCAACTGAATCAAGGACAACAAAGTGTAAGTATAATTATTAGCACAAGCATAGGCTCAAGTGTTGAGAGTTCACATAATATGGAGTAGTAGATGCAGCAAGTCCAAGAGCTGCATTGAGAAGACATGGAGGTTGATGTTTCATCCTCTACAGTTTGTAGTAGGAATCGTGAGGTTCAATAGACATAGGGATACTTAGGAGTTTGTGGGAGCTCCTAGGACAAGTAATAGACAACAAAGACAACTAGCCCATTTTAATGACTATGTGGTATTAGTTAGTCAGTTAGTAGATAGTGAGCCTTCTAGCTACCAGGATGTTGCAAAACAATAGGTGCAGTGATATGCGATGGTTGAGGAATATACCTCAATAGTAGAAAATGATGTGTGGGAGATTGTGCCTAGACCAACAAATAGGGAAATGGTTGGATCACACTAGATCTATAAGATCAAACATGGTGCTGATGGTAGCATCGGGAAATACAAGTCAAGGTTTGTGGCCAAGGGGTTCTCTCAAAAGGAGGGAATATACTATGAGGAGACATTCACTCTAGTGGCTAGGTATACTTCTATACAAGTCATGATCTCACTTGTAGCGCATATGGGATGTCAGTTCTATCAAATAGATGTCAAGATGGTTTTTCTTTTAATGGTGAATTGAAAGAGGAGGTATACATAGAACAACCAAAGGGATTTGTAGCACACAACAATGAAACCCATGTGTGCAGATTGAAGAGAGCCTTGCATGGACTCAAGAAGGCTCCCAAAGTATGGTATGAGAGCATTGATAGATAATTGCAGGGAATGGGCTTCGTGAAGAGTGAGTCGGATGCTAACCTCTACTACTTAGTGGTTGGGGGTGAGGTTTCCATTATTGTTCTATACGTGGATGAATTATTTCTAATAAGTTCATTGGGCTCATAGAGGAGTACAAAAGGGACATTGAGGCAAAGTTCGAGATGAAGGATTTGGGACTTATGCACAACTTTCTAGGCATGGAGGTATGGCAGATGGATGGAGAAATTTTCATTACACAAGGGAAATATTGCATCAAAATATTGAGGAGGTTCAAGATGATGGATTTCAGAGCCATGTCTACACCTATGATCATGAATTGGAAGAAGGTAGACACATCCAGGGAGAAGGATGTAGATCTAGTGCAAGAGCACCTACAACTTAGGCTTATAGTCTTTTCTCAATTTTGGCTTCTATTGACCTTAGCCAAGTCAGCTACATGAATGGGCTCTAGGAGGGTCCAAAGAATGAGCATGGTTTTTTTTTTGAGTCAAATGTAAGCCGAGTTGAGTTAGTTTTCTTCCTAGGTTTGCATTTTGTGCATAGGTAGTAGTTTGACTAAGAAATTGACCTTCTTGATGGTCAAAAGTAGAAAAAATTGGTATGATAATTAGAGAGGTTTAAAATATTCTTCGGAATGCTTAAAAATTCATCAGTAATGACTTGAAATAGGTTTCATAGGTTGACAAAGCAAAAAGTGCAAAGTTGTAAAAGTTGTCATGACAACTTTTGAAAGTTGTCATGACAATTTTTGTCCTAAAATGCTTAGCGATGGAGTTAGGGCTAGCACAACACCCTAGAATGCCTCCACACATCGATAAGACTATAAAAAATTCCTCTTGAATGGTTACCAAGGTTGAAAAATTTGTTTTTGTATGATCAACAATCTGAAACTACTCATTTTAGGACTGTTTGACATTATTTTGGCTTATTTTGCTTACATTGTGAATACAAATGGATTGTATCCATTGATACAATAATGGATTGAGTTTATTTGGTATGTTTTAGAGTCATTTGATTCATTTTAATCTTTTTAGTTAATGTGTGTTGGTGTTTTCATAGTTTTGTTTTCAATCAGCCAGTTTTGGCTTGTACATAGCAATTTCTTGTAAAATGGTTACCCCATCAAATCCCTCTGTGCTACCATCATGGCCTATTGGGAAATGGAACAAAACCACATGTAGAGTGTACATATGTAGGAATAATTTCTAGAAGTGATGTTTGATATGGCTACTACCTTGTTCTAGGCAAGTCCAGGAGCAACCTGACTAGAGAAGACAGGGTGAAATTTGAGTGCATAGTGTAGGGGTAAGCACAAAACCATAGCCAAACCTTTAGGAGGGGTCCATGAAGTCCATACAGAGTTTAAATTGCAAGGAGAAGCCTGAAAAAGACCTTTTGATTCCCATTTCACAAACTTGACAAGTCACTGCCGGTTTAGAGGCCTAAAAACCCTTGTAAACCCTCATTTTTTGGTTAGGGCATTGTACGGTGAGTGGGGAAACAAGAAACACAAAAATCACTTGGGGATAGGTGTATGATTGAATAAAATCAAACCTTGTTGTAGGGTCTTTTGGACTATTTTCCACTAAACCCTCAAAAATCGGATTTTGGAGGCCTAATAAGGGCTCATTCCTTGTAGCCCTTTTTCTAGGCAAAATGGTGAAAACGGTAGGAAGAATGATGGTTTCAAACCACAAATGGACCCAAATGGTAATAATTTCATGTTAAAATCCACCTCCACACCTCTACAACAACTCACAATAGTAGGAGGTAAAATTGACAACTTGAAGACAAAGACAACAAGAAAGAGCATGTGGAAGACACTTTGAATTGGTAGGGTTCATAGTTAAACACTTGATGCAAACACCTTGAGATTGGCAAGAAGAAAGCCATAGAAGAGATTGAGAAGGACTTGGAGGTCTTAGAGAATAT
This sequence comes from Cryptomeria japonica, assembly GCF_030272615.1. Lineage (NCBI taxonomy): Eukaryota > Viridiplantae > Streptophyta > Pinopsida > Cupressales > Cupressaceae > Cryptomeria > Cryptomeria japonica. The sequence continues at coordinate 122,682,906 of NC_081406.1, read as the reverse complement.
CTAGACCTAGAGAGGTTGGTGGAATTGAGCAAAACCAACTAGGTGGAGTGAGAGTAAGCTAGGTGAACCCCATCAAATTGGTATGAGAGCCTAAAAAATTTGGGCTAGGTGAGTAGATGTACTCAGTGGAATTTGTAGGAGACAACAAAATGGTGACCAATGCAGAGTTGGCAAAGAAAGTAGATTATCAGGAGGAAGAGGATAGGCTCCTGAAGGAGAAGTTGATTGAATTAGAAAGTAAGCTTGGTGAGTCTGAAACCAAGGCCGATGAAGTGTTGCTAAAGGTTGAAGGTGCAGAAGGGAAGGGTAAAGAAGTGTCAGAGATGGACAAATTACCTAAACCCAATCCTATCTTAGAAGAAGAACCTTTCCTAAAGGAATTGAAGGCCTTAAGTGGTAAATCACTAGAAGGATTGCCATTGTTTACTAGTAAGATGGAAGCAAAAGTGGTCCTAGAATGGATAGAAGGCATGGAGAAACATTTTGAATGTGAAGGCATAACTGAAGCCCAAAGAGTTAAAGTGGCCAAGTCTAGGATGAGAGGAGCTTCTCTCACATGGTGGAAATTTGTGCAAGATGAGAGGAATAAAATAGGCAAAGTACCCATCTCTTCTTGGAAAGGGATGTTAGTCAAAATCAAAGAAGTCTATCTCCCTGATGACTATGAAGTGCAAATTCATAGGAAAAGGCAAAACTTAAGACAAAAAGACCTTGATGTGAGTAGTTATATGAAGGTGTTTCACAAACTTAGCCTTAGATCTCATGCGGTGGAAGAAGAGAGTCTTAAAGTCGCTAGGTACCTAAATGGTCTACGATGGAACATCCAAGAAGAAATCAATCTAATGAGCCCAAAGACAGTTCATCAAACCTATCAAATTGCCCTTAAAGTGAAAGAAAAAATGAAAAGAAAGCATGATTCAAGTAGCAATAGGGGTAGAGGTAGAGGATAAGACAATAGAGGCCATAGGGGAGGCTTTGGAGGAAGAAGTTCTGAACAAAGAACACAAGGTGAGACTAAACTCACTGAGCAACAAGAAAGTGGCACTAGTAAAGGAGGATTCAATAGAGGAAGGGGATCAAACAGTGGTTTTAGAGGAAGATCTAGTGGACAAGGTAGAGGTTCCTCATATTTTGCAACAATGAAGTGTTACCATTGCAACCAACTTGGTCATCTAGCATATAGGTGTTCAGAGAAGGGATCAACATCATAAGGTAGTGAAAGGAGAGTGAACTATCTTCAAGAAGAGACTTCAAGCAGCAAGACTTTAGAGGTTCCCTTATAATTAGAGGTAGGTGACAACTTGATGATAAGGAGAAATTTGATAAAAGAACCAGTCAGAGAAATCCTAGCCAAAGAAGGTCATTATTTAGGATCAAATGCAAGATTATGGACAAAGTTTGCAAAGTAATCATTGATTCAGGGTCAACAGACAACATTGTGTCAGAAGAGGCAATGAGTAAGCTTAAATTGCAAAGGATACCTCACAACAACCCATATAGATTCACTTGGTTGAACAAAGGCCAACATGTCCTAGTCAATGAGCAAGCATGGGTGGATTTTACCATTGGGAGGTATAGGGACAAGGTGTTATGTGATGTCCTACCCATGGATGCATGCCATATTTTATTAGGAAGATCGTGGCAATTTGATAGACAATCTATTCATGATGGAGACATGAATGCATACTCATTCAAGAAAGATGGAGTCACATTCAAGATTCAATCTATCCTTGAGGAAGGTGAAAAGAGGGCAGCAGGTCCTAATGTTCTTTTGGTGAGTGAAAAATAGTTCTTGAAGACACTTGAGGAAGGTGAAGGTATAGGGTTTGCATTAGTAATGAAGCCTAAAGAGGAAGACAAGAAAGAGAAGCCATATTTGCCAATAGAGGTTCAAGACCTATTGAAGAAGTTCAAAGGCATAGTGAGTGACAGACAACCAGCCACCTTACCTCCTCAAAGAACCATAAGCCATCAAATAGATTTTATTCCCAGAGCATCCTTACCTAACAAGGCAGCTTACAAAATGAATCCCCCAAAAAATGTTGAGATTGCCAAGCAAATCCAAGAGCTTTTATACCAAGGCCTAATTAGGAAAAGCATTAGCCCTTGTGTTGTACCTACCATGTTAGCCCTTAAGAAAGGCGGTACTTGGAGATTGTGTACTGATTCTAGAGCCATAAATAGAATCACTACCAGATATAGGTTTCTAATTCCTGGAATAGAATACCTAATGGATTGTTTAGGGGAATCCAAGTACTTTACCAATATTGTCCTTAAAAGTGGATACCACCAAATTAGGATTAAGGAGGGTGATGAATGGAAAACTGCATTCAAGACAACAAAGGGTCTTTATGAATGGCTTGTAATGCCATTTGGATTATCCAATTTTCCAAGCACCTTCATTAGATTCATGAATGAGGTGATAAAGGAATTCATAGCTAAATGTATAGTGGTATATCTAGATGATATTCTCATTTTCAGTAAGGATAGGGCATATTATATTAATCACTTGCAAAATGTGCTACAAAGATTGTATGATGAAAAGCTAACCATGAACTTGGGCAAGTGTGAATTTTTTAAGTAGGAGTTGGTTTACCTTGGGTTTGTGATGTCTCAAGGAAACCTCAAGATGGATCCCAGCAAGGTTGAAGCCATAGTAAATTGGCCTACTCCTAAGTTAGCAACAGAGGTGAGAAGCTTCCATGGACTAGCTTAGTATTACAAGAAGTTCATTAGGCAATTCAGTGCTATATGTGCACCAATGTTAAAAGCCATTAGAGGTGGAATGAAGTCAAAGTTTTAGTGGAATTAACAAGCAAACAGAGGTTTTGAAACCTTGAAAGAGAAGATAGCTACTCAACCAGTGTTAGTGTTACCTAGTTTTGAGAAACTCTTCACAGTGGAATGTGATGCAAGCAATGTTGTAGTAGGTGTTGTCCTAAGCCAAGAAGAAAGACCAATAGCTTTCCATAGTGAGAAGATAAGTGATGCAAAGAAGAAATACTCCTCTTATGGCTTGGAATTATATGCTTTAATGCAGGCTTTGAGAAAGTGGAGACACTATCTCCTTCCTAAGGAATTTGTAGTCTATACGGACAACCAAGCTCTAAGATTTCTCTACTCACAAGATAAACTCAGTCATAAACACATAAAATGGGTGGAGTACATGCAGGCCTACACATTCAGAATCAAGCACAAAAAAGTACAGTTAAATTGGGTTGCTGATGCATTGAGCAGAAGACTCTTGACAATCCAAGAAATTGAGCTAAGGAGCATAGGTGTTGACAGTTTTAGAGATCTATACCCGGATGATGAAGAATTCTCAAATGCTTACAAGGTGTGTAAAGAGTATCAAAATCATTTCCATAGTGAGTATTCAAATTTTACCTTGCAAGATGGACTATTGTTTAGAGGTGGACAACTTTGTGTGCCTAGAGGGTCAATGAGAGAAAATCTCATACAAGAGAAGCATAATGGTAGCCTTAGTGGTCATTTTGGAGTCAATAAGACTCAATAGTTGGTTCAAATGTATTACGATTGGCCTAGGATGAATCAAGATGTGAAAAAGTATGTGGAGACTTGTATAGTTTGTCAAAAGGCCAAAGGTACTTCTTCAAATGTTGGTTTATACCAACCTCTTCCCATACCAAATAGACCTTGGGAGTGCATTAGTATGGATTTTGTAGTAGGTTTACCAAGGACAAAGTGGAGATTTGACAACATTTGTGTCATTGTGGATAGATTTAGTAAGATGGCCCACTTTGTACCTTGCAAGACTACTCATGATGGATGCCAAATAGCTCATTTATTCTTCAAAGAAGTGATAAGGATACATGGTTTACCCATGAGAATTGTTTCAGATAGGGACTCAAAGTTTATGAGTCATTTTTGGAAGACAATTTGGCAAACGCTTAGCACCAACCTATCTTTTGGATCAGCCTACCATCCTCAAATAGATGGGTAGACCAAAGTGGTTAATAAGATCTTGGGGAACTTATTGAGATTCCTTACCAAAGAGTATGGTCATACATGGGACCAAGTGCTTTCACAAGCTGAGTATGCTTACAATGACACAATAAATAGAACCACATGCAAGAGTCCTTTTGAAGTGGTCTATGGCCTTCACCCAAGAGGTATTTTGGAGTTGAGGGACTTAGGTAATGCAACAACAAGAGGTGGATATGCAAAAGACTTTGCTCAGTCAATGAAGGAACTACATGAATTAGTCAAGCAAGCATTGATAGAGAACACAAGTAAAATAAAGCAAAAAGTTGATGAGAGAAGGAAGAACCTACAATTCCAAGTAGGAGATCTTTTCATGGTGCACTTAAACAAAGAAAGGCTACAACAAGGAGTACCTAACAAGTTGCAAATGAGAAGGTTGGGTCCATATGCCATTCTAGCCAAGTATGGAGAAAATGCATACAAGGTGGACCTACCTAGTGACACAGGATTGTCACCAGTTTTCAACATAGCAAACTTAGTTGCCTACAAAGGACCAATTCAAGGTTCAAATTGCAGTCACTCAGAGGTATCAGATGATGCAAACAACCTTCAACTACCAGCAAAAGCAAATCCAAAGGCTAAGAAGGTATTGAGTTCAAGGATCGCTAAGAAGACAAGGCATCAAATCTATTGGGAGCACCTAATAAAGTGGTAGGGTATGGATGATGTTGAAGCTACATGGGTGCTTGAGACAAAGTTTAAAAAGTCAGGCATTGATCAGAATCTGATTCTCAAGGAGGTGACTTAGTTTTCTTTTGTTTGGGAGAATGGTGCAGGAGCACCTAGGACTTAGACTTATAGTCTTTTCTCTATTTTGGCTTATACTGACCTTATCCAAGTTAGGTACTTAATAAGGGCTCCAGGAGGCTCCAAAGAGTGAGTGTGATGTTTATTTTGAGTCAAATGTAAGCCTAGTTGAGTTGGTTTTCTTCCTAGGTTTGCATTTTGTGCATAGGTAGTAGTTTGAGTATGAAAGTGACCTTCTTGATGGTCAAAAGTGGAAAAAATGGTATGAAAATTAGAGAGGTTTGGAATAAACTTAGGAATGCTTAAAAATTCATGAGTAATGACTTGAAATAGGTTTCATAGGTTGACAAAGCAAAAAGTGGAAAGTTGTAAAAGTTGTCATGACAACTTTTGAAAGTTGTCATGAAAATTTTTGTCCTAAAATGCTTAGCGATGGAGTTAGGGATAGAACAATGCCCTATAATTTCTCCACATGGGGAAGACTATAAAAAAATCCTCTTGCATGGTTAGCAAGGTTGAAAAATTTGTTTTTGTATGATCAACAATCTGAAACTACTCATTTTCGAACTGTTTGACATTATTTTGGCTTATTTTGCTTACAATGTGAATACAAATGGATTGAATCCATTGATCTAGTAATGGATTGAGTTTATTTGGTGTGTTTCAGAGTCATTTGATTCATTTTTAATCTTTATAGTTAGTGTGCATTGGTGTTTTCATAGTTTTGTTTTCAATCAACCAGTTTTGGCTTGTACATAGCAATTTCTTGTAAAATAGTTGCCCCATAAAATACCTTTGTGCTACCATCACAACCTATTGGGAAATGGAAGGAAACCACTTGTATAGTGTACATATGAAAGAAGAAGTTCTGGAAGTGATGTTTGATATGGCTACTACCTTATTCTAGGCGAGTCTAGGAGCAACCCAACTAGAGAAGATAGGGTGAAATTTGAGTGCATAGTGCAGGGGTGAGCACAAAATCACAACCAAACCTTTTGGAGGGTTCCATGAAGTCCATACAGATTTTTCATTGCAAGGAGAATCCTTGACAAGACCTTTTGATGCCCATTTCACAAGCTTGACAAGTCACTACCGGTTTAGAGGCCTAAAAACCCTTGTAAACCCTCATTTTTGGGTTAGGGAATTGTATAGTAAGTTGGGAAACCAAAATCACTTGGGGATAAGTGTATGATTGAAGAAAATCAAACCTTGTTGTAGGGTCTTTTGGACTGTTTTCCACTAAACCCTCAAAAACCGGATTTTGGAGGCCTAATAGGGGCTCATTCCTTGTAGCCCTTTTTCTAGGCAAAATGGTGAAAACGGTAGGAAGAATGATGGTTGTAAACCAAAAATGGACCCAAATGGTAATAATTTCATGTTGAAATCCACCTCTACGCCTCTCCAACAACTCACAATAGCAGGAGGTAAAATTGACAACTTGAAGGCAAAGACAACAAGAAAGAGCATGTGGGAAACACTTTGAATTAGTAATGTTCCTAGTTAAATACTTGATGAAAACACCTTAAGATTGGCAAGAAGAAAGCCCTAGAAGAGATTGAGGAGGACTTGGAGGTCCTAGATCATAGCTAGACCTGGAGAGGTTGGTGGAATTAAGCAACACCAACTAGGTGGAGTGAGAGAAAGCTAGGTGAACCCCATCAAGATCCCACCTTATACAGGTAGTTGATTGGTTCTCTCATGTATTTAGTCAAAACTAGGCCAGATGTATCCTTTGAAGTAAACTCTCTTAGTCAGTTCATGGTTGAGCCAAATAGAGTGCATTGGAAAATGTCAAAGCATGTGTTGTGGTATTTGTATGGTACAATTCAGTATAGGATTAGGTATTCTCGAGGTGATGGTATCAGGTTGATAGGCTATATTGACACAGATTAGGCAAGCATTACAACAAACAAGAAAAACACTTTAGGGTGCTGCTTTAGCTTGCGATCAGGAGTTGTCTCTTGGTACAACAGGAAGTAGAAGCCCATGGCTCTGAGTTCTGTAGAGCTAGAATACACAAAAGCTAGCATGGTGACGTGTGAGGCAATATGGCTTTGAAAGTTGCTAGTAGCCCTATTTGGTAAGAGGATTGAGACTACTTTGATACACTATGACAATCAAAGTTGTATTATATTATCTGAGAATCCTATGTTTCACGATAGTTTTAAGCATATAGACATCGGGTATCACTTCATCAAGGATTGTGTACAACGGGGGATTGTTTAGCTACAGTGTATACCTACAGAGCAACTAGTACCAAACATCTTGAGAAAGGCATTGGGGAAGGCAAAATTCATCTTCTTCAGAGATAAGTTGGGTATCATTTAGTACACCTTTTTTGCTAAGAGGGAGTGTCAGTTTGTTAGCTCGGATAGTTTTCCTCTCCATTCCCGAGAATTAGTAAATAATTATTTTTCTAGAAATGATGTTAGAGTCCAGACAATTATTTAATTAATTAATTGACTCTTTTAGGGACTTCTAGGTACCAATTAGTTTAGGGTTGTTGGAGTCTAATTAATCTTAGCCGTTGATTGAGATTAAATCATGGCCATTGGTTTTCAATGAAAGCAGTATAAAAGGGATCAATGGGCATTTGGAGAACATACACCTGAGAAGCATTTGCAGTGATAGCAAACATGAATTTGCAATCTTAGCAAATAGTTTTGCAGTGATAGAAAGGGCGCAGTGATGGCGTTGGAGACAACAGAAGTGAAATTTCAGCATGAGAAATTGGGAGAAGAATTTCTAGAGGAGAACAGTGCCGAAGCTCTGTCAATAAGAGGCAAGCAGTTTATGGATCTCTTGATTTGCTGAAGTTTAAAAAAATTCCTCATCTGTAGTACTGGTTTTCCCTTTAGGGTTTTTCGAGGGATAATTTGTCTAGAAATATCATGTTCATTGTGTTGTATTTTTTCTTTCTATTATTCTATTTGTGAAGTTAAAGTTGTGTTATTTTTCAATATTTGTTGTGAATTAATTTTCGGCAGTCAAATAATCCATATAAGATAGGAGATTAATAATCAATAACTGGAATAGAATTTTCACATTTTCACCAATCTCTTGACCACCTCTTCATCTCCCACTTCCATGACACATCTACCTTTTTCTCCCAACCTCTTTTTTGACTGCCCACCAATTGACTTGAGTGACTCACTGACACATCAATGTTCTTCCTCCTTCAGGCTATTTCTAGTAATACCATTCCAGAACTGTAAACATCTGATTTGTCTGTTACACCTCCCTAATTTATATTCAACACCTCTAGCGCGGCATATCCTGACATCCCTTTCGTTGTTGTAATTCAAAATCAGCTACCTTGGGTGTGAAATATGTGTCCAGTAATATGTTTTGAAGCTTAATACATCAAAATGAACAATGCACCTGTTACAATCTTGGTGAAAATACACAATTCCAAGAGCTGCACCCAAAGCAATTGAATACAATTGATCCCAACCGAGCATCTGTTCTATTCTTCTTCTTTTCCTTGAAATAAAAACTTCTCTAGAGATCCATTGGCCATGTACTCATATACAAGTGTGCTTCTGAATCCTTCAAAACAATAACCTATGAGGTGAACCAAATGAACATGATGAATGTTGGAAGTGGATTCACTTTAAGAGAGGGGGGGGGGGTGAATCAGAGTAAGTGAAATGCAGACCCAAATTTTTAACAAGAAAACTCACTGAGCAACTTTGAGACAATTTGAAGATAATGAATGCGAAAACAAAAACCAATCCTAGTGATTAAGACAACAAACTTTGAAAAGCATATGAAGTTGATTATCCACTATTCATTTTGAATAACCCTTGTCATGCTTATAACTATAACTGATTTTTGCAGAATAAAAACTTGAACTATTTTGAGTAAAGCAGAGAATATGGAAGACATGAATAGTAAAATGCAAACCATAAACAAAACTAAGATATCAGAGCATTAACTTTACTAAAACATAATGATACAAATATAAACCCATAACACAATAGATTCCATGAGTGGAAAACCCTCTTGGGGTAGAAAAACCACTCGGCAATGAATTTCCTTTATTAACTCAATGAGCACCAACTCAATACATAGTGTTTAGAAGACTTCAATGAGCAACCACCCCTACATTTATCAACTTCTCTTTTGCATCTCAAGTTACAAGTACTGCCAAACTTATATCTACACTATATTAGTGCATCTACAAATATACTAGTATTTGAACAAGATCTCAAAATACAATGATATGCAATAATCTCGGTTTCAAGATACTGTTATCATAATACAATACATCTTTCTAATTCACTATTTTGTTAAAGGCTGAAAATGCAATCAATATTGCCTTATGTTCAACTTATGCCCTATAAAGGAACTTATACACTCTATTATCTAGAGATCAAAAATGTTTTTATTGACAGTGAATTACACCTCTCTGTTTTTTTTTAAAACTCAGATTGCTGAAGAAACTTCAATATCTTTCTCCTTCAAAACTGTTTTTCTTCTCATTTTTCACACCAATCTTTGAATTTATCATCACATTAAACAAACGAAATGAAACCTTTGAAAGCCCTGCATTTTCAACCCTTGATTAGGGTTTTATAACTAACTTAAAAATGGTTGTAGAATAAACCATCTATTAAAACAACAACATTCTGCAATTAATTCAAAAACAACTTTTTAATTTTGCAAACTTGTGTTGAAGAATACAATTGAAAACTAAACATCTTTCTTCATTTTTCATTTTCAAAAAATGGAACTTCATTTTCAATCGATTTTACCTCAGAAATGAAATGAAACGATGGTACCTGTTACTCCCTAAAAAACTGTAACTAAATCCACTGAAATCAGCAACCAAAACCACCACAATAAACGTCTGTCCCTGAGGAATAACATAACAAAAACCCACAACCAGATTTTGAACACAACGAGCCCTGTAATTGTAAGAATAAATCTCATGGTGGCAGCCCGTTAGGGTTTGCAATAGACCAACAAATAAGCCTTACTTCTTGCTTTACACAAATACCAAAACTTTTTACAATATTGAATAAATTTTTGATTTCATAGAAAAAGATGTCATTGAAATGCCAAGCCACGTCAAACAAACTCCAGCTCATGTGAAGACAAAAAAGGACCCACTCCTCAAGTTGCGGACAACACTATGTGCCTTTTTATTTAACTCACGTGACAATAGTGCAGTCGTAAGCATTTTCATAAATAATGACTTTAACCATGACAAGCTGCATTTAACAAATGCCCATGACGTCACCCTTTTTATCGTCAAGGACAATCAAGGGACAACAATGAATGGTTCCCAGAGTTGCAACCTCGTTAATGAGACTCTCACTCTGTCCGGATTGATCAAGAAGTTTAACGGCCACCAAAAGTCCGCTTCGGAGCTTTCCTTTATAAACCACACCGCATCCTCCTACCAATTTATCTGCAAATTGTTGGTGATCTTCTTTAGCTGAGAGAACGAATATCTGGTCGGCATATCATGAATATAACTTTGGAGAAAATTCTTCACTTTCACAACAGACCCTGAATTCATAGGTTTGTTTGCAAAACAAGTTTGGATACATTTAAAGTAGGACAACCTCTTTCGATAAACAGCCATGAGAAATAGTGCTACTATCATTACGAAAGCACTTGCCCCAATAGCTATACCTGGTGTTGATGCGCAGTAATATATATTAGTGACTCCACCATAAAAGAATGAAGATTTTTAAAACTCACACAACAAGGTTGCTTAGACTTTACCTGCTATTGTTCGACCTCATGTTATAGTTCCAAGATTTGATCTATTGCCTGTTTAAATATGGTAAATGCTAATCAGATAGGAAAACTAAAATTCGTTGAACAAAAACATAGATAATACACTCTAATATTTTTTGGTTTCAAATTGTAAGGCGACTAAAGCTAACTAGGTACTTAGATGCAAATATAAGGAGTTTCGAACCAAATAGCTGGTTAGCATTGATCTGGATAAGATTCATCCTCGCAAAAGCAAAGGAACTGGTCTGAATTAGAAATATCATACCCACACTGACCACCGCTTGATTTACAACTTCTACACTTCTGAAATAATGGGTTCTGATCAATATTCCAATGGGCTGACCCCACTTTAACAGTCACCAGTTGCACGGGACATCGAATCGAGTTATCTGGTAAAAGTACGCCTTCGAGTACACATAGCGCTATATATTTACGGACTGTACGTTAGACTGATGATCACTTGCTCGACGCTATCAAAGACATTATTATTCATTGCTCAAAGAGAGGAGTATCTTGAAATTCGCAAGACAAGAAATATTATTAAGCTTTGGTTACTTTGGAAGACATCTATAACTGCGTAATTCTGGTTTTCAATTTTGATCACTGGACGTACCTTGTCTACACAGTCGATTTGAAATTCTGGCAGACCACATCCAGTTCCCCGCAAACTGAAAGGATATGAGATGTCGTTACCGCCACATTTTTGATTGCTTTTGTAGCTTGTATAGTTTGGGTTTGCGCATAGCGAACAAGTGATGAATATGGTATAGAGAATGAAGGCATAAAGGAGATTAAATGAGACATTTGGGTTATAGACGGGCGATTGTATTGAAGTTAAAAAGGGAACGGATTGCAGCTAATGGCATTCCCCGTTTATCAGAGAAGGCAAATCATGAGGTATCTCTTTAGAATGAGATCAAGGAAGCATTTGAATGATTCGATTATCTGGTCAAGACCAATTACGTAGTCAATATGCACCATGACACTTATTTTAGAACTTTTTCTTCTCAAAAGCCCCAACTCAAGATGATTAAGAAATCCCAACGCGCTCAAATTTTCCCTATCCTAGAGCGCATATATCCTTAGAATCTTTTTCTTTTGGGGGTTGAAGGGCGCATTTAGTGTTGAAGAACCGCGTTTATCAGTTTGAACCGTAGAACAAACTTAGATATATGTGCATGACATCAAGCTAATAATTTAAGGAAACAGGTTGGCCAGGTCTATGGTATGTGATGCTTTTTCATTAGAGTAGTTTCTTACTTTTATTCGAATAATATCGGGTTGGCTTAACCAGCACACTCTAAGTGTTGACCCACTTAAGTCGCTTGTGTGGGTTCAGCTGTGACTCATCTTCTTTCAGTTCGCTGTTAACGGAGGCTGTTTGGTGGATGGACCCAGATTTAAATTTTAAACCACCCTCTCTTCCTGCCCAGCCACGTATGACTTAAAGTTACCGGGTTGTGGGACAGGAATTTTGTCAGATGTTGTTCCCTCGACTGCCTCTCATCTCTATTTCCTTCCTTTCTGAAAACAGACGGACGTGTCTATTTTGGTTCCAAAATGACAGTACGGATTGACTAACACGCGCGTGTTAGTCGTGTGTTTTACACCGTCCATTTTGCAATAAACGGCTGCGATTGACTAACCTATCGCTAACACGTTGTATGAAAGATCTGTTTTGAAGCCAGAATAACTTCAGCCTCTGAAAACACCTTACAAGGAGAAAGAAGACTGCCTGCCAAATCGCTCAGGCATATTCGAGCAAAGCAGAAGCATGATATCGACAAAGTGGGTTTGTTGAAAAGGCTTTAGAAAGTTTCAAGAAAATACAATTTGCAGGCATAAATCCAGGCTCCTCAACCTTTTCCAGCATCCTCAAGCTTTCGAACAGGCTACGCACACCCATCACACGATAAAGGATAGAGATGTTCTGTTAGATGTAGTACTTGCAACTGCGCTGCTAGACATGTATGTAAAATGTGGAAGTTTTGACAAGGGACTTGAACTGTTTGACAGAATGCCCCAAAGAATGCGTTGCTTGCAGGATATTCACAAAATTTGAAAAGGCTTCTGAAACTTTCAAGTAAATGCAATTGGCGGTAGTAAATCCAAACTCTACAACCTTTGCCAGCATCCTCGTAGTCAATGCCGAATTCCTGGGAGCTTTGGAACAGGGTATGGATATCCATAAAAGCATAGAAGATACAGAGACTTTCTCAAATGTAGTTGCAACCGCTCTAGTAGACATGTATGCAAAACGTGGAAGCATAGATGAGACACGCGAACTGTTTCACAACGTGCCTCAGAAATTTGATCTCATGGAATGCCATGATTGCAGGATATAACGAAAAGGAGATTGTTGACAAAAATTTACAAACTTTCAAAATAAATGAAATGGGTAGTTGTAAAGCCAATTCTCTCGTGCTTGTGCCAAAATGGAAGTGTTATTGATTTATTTTATATGATTAGGGACTATCTTATCTTCTAATCTATTTTTGACACTTAAATCTTTCTTTCTTAATCATGTTTTTTTTTTTTTTTTTTTGGTCTATTTTATCAAAATTCTTTCTCTATCATTATTTCTTGGTAATTGAGTATCTAAGAACTTACTTCGTGATATCTTATCATAAACCTCATACACAATTGCTTCTTTATTTTGTTTTCTCTAACTTATCTAAGGATTCACTAATTATTTGATCTCTTTACAATCAACATCGACATTGGCTTGGTTATTAAAGAATTATCTTGTGATGGGTTTTAATTGGTTGGTTGAGTTTATACAAGTCTAAGTGGCATTGAGTATTTGGGAACAAGGGCTTCGGCTTACCACATGCTAACTTGATTTTAAGGAAGTTTGTTTAAAAAGTCTTACAAGTTTAAAAGGAAAAGATGCAAAGAAGAGCAAGGATTGGGGAAAGGGATACTCAATACTAATCGAAGAAGTAGGATCAAGGTGAGGAAAATTTTGATACTACTAAATATTATAGACAAAAAGGTAAAAGAAAGGGATTAAGGATTAGGGATATAAAGAGCTATATGCAATTTTTGGTAGAGGAAACAATATAAATCCAAAGACTGTGATTCAAGAGAAATGGATAAGAGATCATTAATCTAGAGTGTCTAATTCTAGAAGAGTAAAAAAGCAAGAGAAATAGGGTGGAAGGATTTCAAGCTTTAGAGATTAGTTTTACCGATCACATAGCTTATACCTTTTTGAATGATGGTATGATTAATCCTGAAAGTATGGGTTCTACATGGAGAAAGGGAGATGAGAAGTGGGGTGAGAGAAATGAGTAGGTAAAATACTAAAAGCCTAAGATTTTGAGACAAAGGAAAATTGGATCCTCAAATTCAGAATTGGGTCTGGTAAATACTCCATGCTAAAGGAGAGGAAGAAAGGAAAAGAGTGAGTGGAGAATAATTGAGATTTGTGGATTAGTATTATATCTAAAGAATTGCACAATTGTATTAAGACGTAAAATCCTAGGGTCAAAGACAAAGATAGAGTAGGGAATGAAAGCATGGGGAAAGCTATGATAAAAGACCTAATTCCAAAATTAATATGGCATTATTAAAGTCTTTAAATTATTGAATCTTGCAAAGAGCCATAGGAGAGTGATTTCAATTATGGATATATTAGAATTCACCTGAAAGAGTTTTTGTAATACTTGCCTTGATGATTTATCCATGGAGTTTACATAGTTAGATCTTAATAAATATTGACCTATGTAGGCATGCACTTTATTGGTCTTAAAAGTGGCCTTCGACACCCATCAAGAGGGTTTTTGAATAGGAAATACATCTAATATGACCTTGTATTTGATAATGCATTAGGGCATATTTTATATGTTTTGTATGCTTTTACAAGTACAAGCCTTATTCACAAACCATATTTTTATTATCACTTTCCTCTAGTACATGAGTTGAATTCAAGTTCTTGATCTAACCTTGTTGGTATTTTGGTTATTTTGATATGGTTTTGTCATTGATGTCAACATCTATTAACAGTTATCCACTCTGGCACTTTGGAGAATTGACAATGTTCACCAGCAAGCAAGTGACTTTATGTACAGTCACTGGTATCTGGTACCCTGGCAGGATATATTGTTCACCGACACTTGGAATGACATGAAAAACATCTAGTTATGTCGAAGATATTCTTTGGACACTTTGTCTTGTAGATTTGTTCATTGGTATATTCGAGTTTTCATATTTGCTATTACCAACAAATAGGTCCAAAATAAGCACTGACAAACTTATCTATTCCAAATCAGCACGACACGCTTTGGAGATGATTTTGTTGTTATTGTAAATGCATTAAGCCAACATGTTGAATCGGATATAGCATCAGTTATTCATTTACTTTTAAATTGTTTCAAATTGTAATATCCTATAGAGCCGACCTACTAAAATTGGTCTTTGGTTATGGTATAAATGTAAGATCTTATCTGTAAGATGGATAAGTGATTGGGAAATGGAATTGTAAGAAGGTATATGTGATATTAAGCAGAGCTATACACACAAACATCTTTTGAAGGTAAAACAAGGTTTTTGTAAAGGCATATCAGAACTACACTGGTACTGAATCCAGCATAGAAAGATTTTATTTTGAGCAGTTAATCTTTATTGGATCAAACCATCCAATTGTAGTCAGTGTGACTTCTATTTGTGATTGAGTAGTGAGGTCTAGGCGCTTGGCCTTTCTGCATGTGTAGACCCGATTTGTATACACATACTATCTGCAGTAGTATCATCTGATTGTGGGTAAGGTTTCCCATCTTGGTTTTTCCCCTTACAGGGTTTCCACGTATAAATATTGGTGTTATGTGTTGCGGATGTTATTGTCTTTCTGTTTCATTCATTAATCTTTACCGGTACTGCAATTAACTGATAACCTGTCTACCGACAAAACATTTGGTTTACTGGTATTAAGCATTAAGGTTGGTTAAGTTGTTTTTGGTTTGAATTTATTTGACAACTGATTCACCCCCCTTCTCAGTTGTCTCTGGGACCTAAAAATTGGTAGTAGAGCCTAGTCCTCTTTTTGTAGAAGTTTAACAACTTGAGGAGATCCAATGTCTTCTAACTATTTCAGGAAGGAAAATCCTAACTTGATGGAACCAACTATGGCATATGGAAGATCAGGATGGAGACACATCTGAATTGCATTGGGAAGGACATCTGGGAAGTCACAAAGAATGGCTATATTGCTCCTACTCAGAGTCAACCTAATCCACCTACCTTAGGAAAAGATGAAGAAAATGATTGCAAAGCAAGAGAAGCACTTTTGAGCGCATTATCAGATCAACAAATCATGGGATTATCAGATAGGTCTACTGCTAAAGCTATTTGGGACCATTTGGAAAAATAGAATGAAGGAGATTCCATAGTCAAAATTGCAAAACTTGAAAGCTTCCGGGTCAGGTATGAAAATCTGAAAATGGAAGAAGATGAAAGGATTTCTGCTTTTATGGAAAGAGTAAATGAAATTGTTTTGGGTATTAAATGTTGTGGAGGAACCTTAAGTGAAAATGAAATTGTTTCAAAAGTTTTAAGAGGATTGCCACCGACATATAAAATGAAAGTTGTTGCTATAAATGAGTTGAGAACAATTCCTAATACATCAGTAACTAGGGATACATTGATTGGAAAACTTTCAGCTTTTGAAATTGAAGAATTTGGTCCTATTGCTACTATAAAGACAGATTTAGCTTTTAAGGCATCAACATCATCTATACCATCATTTGACAAATCTGATTGGAAAGCCTTTTACGCAAGAGAACTTGAGGAAAGCAAGAGAGAAAATGAAGAACTTGAAGAACTTGAAGCACTATTTGTAAGGAAAATGATTAAAGGTCTAGTTGCAAGTAAGTATGAAGATAAAGCACCCTTAAATGTTTTAATTGTAATAAGATTGGTCATATGGCTTCAAGATGCCCTGATAGACATGCTAGACTAAGAGAAGAAGATAGAAGAACATACAAGGCTAACCTTGAATATTAGAGATACAAATTTAAGAAGAATAAAGATAAAACTTGTTATCTTGCTGATGAAGGAGTCATTGATGATTCTGACGAGGATCCAATAGACAATGGATGGCTCTTTATTGCTATAACAAAAGATCAACTGGCACCTACTGTTCAATGGGTAGAGCAGGCCCTGGCAGCTAAAGTTGAAGTTAAGGATGAATGGATCATTGATTTAGGATGTTCACATCATATGACAGGTGATAAAAGAAAATTCTTGAACTTTCAGAAAAATAATGGAGGTCTAGTAAGATTTGGAGATGATAAAGATTGTTTGATCAAAGGAAAAGGTACTATATCTCTTGATGGTAAGCATAATACTGACAATGTTTACTATGTTGAAGGTTTAAAGCACAATCTTTTGAGTGTTGGTCAATTAGTTGAGAAAGGATTTCAGTTACAATTCAAGAATGGTAAATGCAAAATTATGAATAGAACTAGCTTGGAAATTGCAACCGGTAATCAAACTAGAGGTAATATCTTTCATTTGAATAATAGTGAAAAGACATGCTTGATTGCACATATTGATGAAAGTTGGCTATGGCATAAAAGACTCTGTCATGTAAATTTTGATTGCATTGTGAAAATTAGTACTACTAAGGCAGTTAGAGACTTACCTAAGATTGTCAAACCTCACAATCTGGTATGTAAGCAATGTCAATTTGGAAATCAAGTTAGAGCATCTTTTAAATGTATTCCAAAAAAATCCAATAATGCTCTTGACTTAATTCACACTGATTTATGTGGTCTAGCTAGAACTAAAAGCTTACAAGGTGATAGATATTTCATGCTAATCATTGATGACTATTCTAGAATGTGTTGGGTTACTTTTCTTAGAGAAAAATCAGAAGCACTTAAGAAATTCAAACTATTCAAGGCAATGGTAGAAAATGAAACCAGTAAGAAAATCAAATGTCTGAGATCAGATCTGTTGGCAAATGCACACTCCAATGAGACAATGTAGGTGATTGAAGGTTTTGTCATTGATGGCAACCTTACAATCCTATGACATAGGCAAGGCAATCCACCAACACCAGCAAAGTTAGAATCTACACCGGCACATAGACCACCGACACCAACAGTGAAAGGAAGCATACCGACACAGAAGCCGACAGGAATTTTATTGTTAATATATTTTGTTTATTATTGAAAAATCATTGTAAGTCGACTTCGTAATTTGTAAAATGACTCTTATATAAGAGAGATCATTGTAGAAAATTTTGTAATAGATAGAGCAATGTAATTAGGCGAAATAAGGTAGACCTATTATGCGAATTATAGGTTAAGGGTTTATGTAAGAAGCATAGCAGGAATCAGTATTGGATCTGGCATTATAGATGTTATTTTGAAGCAGTACAAGACACTGGATTTATATAATCCATTTTGTAAGTCAGTGAGACTTCCCATTTTGTATTTGAGCAGTGAGCTTTAGGCACTTGGCCTTCCTGCATGTGCAGGCCCCTCTTGTAGCAGTAATATTCTCTTATTGGCCAGTAAGTGAATATTGTGGGTCACAAATCCCACCGAGGTTTTTCCCACACCGGGGTTTCCTCGTTAAAATATTGTGTTATGGTGTGTTTTTCATGTGGTTGTTTTTTATCTCTGTTTATTGCATTACTTTCTATTTACCAGTACATAGTATTAATATGCTCTACATGTTTTAAGTTAAGAAAATCTTATTACCGATTAGATACTGATTCATTCCCCCCTCTCAGTATCTGTGGGAGTCCTAACAATTGGTATCAGAGCTTGGTCCTCTATTTTCAGAAGCCTAACAGCTTGAGGAAGATCTTGACACCAATAGAGATGGAAAACTTGATGAAGCAACTTGAAGGAGCTCTCTCAAACTATGATGCAAAAAAATTGAAAAATATCAAACTTGAAGATGATCTAAAGGCTGCTCAGGCTATAATTCAAGCACTTCAAGAAAATATTACTATTTTAAGAAACAAGAGAAGAGAACTTTGTGAAAAGATGCAAAATGAGAATGATGAAAAGGAAACTCTTAGTGATCTGATGAATAAGCTGAAACAAGAAAACATGACAACAAAGAATGAGATGCAGGATATGACTATGAGATTTTGTAAAGAAATTGAAGATAGAAATCTAAGAATGAAGAAGACTTGATTAGAAGGCTGAATGATGCTGCAAATGAAAACACAAGACTTAGTTATGAAAATGATATGTTGAAGACAGATCTGATGCATCCACAGAATGACTCAAATGAACTCATGAGACAAAAAGGTATCTTGGAAGGAGAACTGGCTACTGCAAATCAACATAAAGAAAAATTCAAGAAAAGCTCAAAAGAACTTGGTGACTTATTGAAGAATCAGAAACCTAATGGTGACACTAATGGTCCTGGCTTTGAAACTGGTGAAAGCTCTGGTATTGCAAACACACAAGATCATCGCAAACTGGTAAGACAACCTACTAATTATAAATTCAATGGAAAATGCTTTAACTGTAACAAGTATGGTCATAGAGAAAATCAATGTAGATCTAGAAATTATCAGAATACCAATGCACCCACTGGTCAATGTTCTAAATGCAACAAAATTGGTCATAACTCTAATAATTGCAGAATGAATGTGAGATGTTATGTTTATGGAAGATTTGGACATTTATCTAATCAACGCAGAACACAAACCGGCATAGGTTATGGAAAGGCTATTTAGAGAAATAATGTGACTTGTTATGCATGTAACAAAATTGGGCATATTGCAAAATTTTGTAGAAGCAAGTCCCCACTGGTAGACAACAAAGGTCCTAGTTTGAAAGGTAAAGAAAAGGTTGAAGAAGTAAAGTAGGAATTCTCAAAACAATGGATCAAGAAATCAGAACTAAATGGTGTTGGGAATAATCCTCCACCAGTAGAACCAAGCAACACTCCACTAGCAGAACAGAGTAGCACTCCACCAGTAGGAGTCTCTTCATCTAATTGAAGAAATTTCTTTTGAGGGTTTAGCAATCAAATGTGAAATATGCTATTATTCCCTCGGTTGATGGTAAGAAGTTGAAATTACTTCTATACCAGCAGATATGTTAAGTAAGTACTTAACCGGCAAGCATTAAATGTGGTAGTTGGTAGATTGACATTATAAATTAGTGTTTTTGGCTCCATTTTACTTCACCAAGCATTCAAACATTCGAAGACCGCAAAATTTCCAGAGCTAAGGCATTTCAAGCAAAGAGGCAAAGCATTTCAGCAATCAATCTTTCCAAAGGCAGAAAAAGGTATTTATCATGGCATCCTCTTCTGTACCTAAATTCATAGCAAACCCTACTGTAGTGGAAGTAATCAAACACCCTAGGACCATATTTCAATTAGTTCCTGAGATAGCTAAAAAGGATGATAATGTTGGTGCATTTTCCCAAATCCCCAAAGGAGTTGTTTTTGCAGAAGACCCTAGAATGCACATCCATTGTCATATAGAAGAATTAGGTGATGAGGAAATCAAGAACATGTACAAGACCATCATATGTGATGATTCCAGTAATGTGAAACCTGAACACAAAATTATTGAAACCCTAGGATTCATAGAAATTCTTTGCATTCCGAAATTCCCCAAGGAAGAGATAAGGATAGTGTTGAGCAGGGTACATGGTGAATTTTTTTTAGCTGGATTCAATTCACAAAATTACTAAGGAAGCTATAAAAGTTGTAATAGGGTTACCCTCCACCGGTAACAGACTAGACAAAACAAAGAAGGTCTCAAATGACTTGGTAATGAACCTAACAGGTGCAACATTTGACAAAAGGTCTTTAAGGGTGAATGATGTAACTGACATAAATGTGAGATTCATTAGCATTATTTTAGGTTACAAAACAACACATGCAAATAGACTAAATTCAGTTTCTAGGTTATGCATAAAGAGTGCTCGTGATATGGTTAAAGATAATGTGAAAATTGATGTGTGTGAATGGTTAAAGGATGAACTTATTGACAATCTGGGAAAGATCAAGAAGGATAAGAAAGGGACATTTAGATTTGGTAACTTACTTCTTTGCTTAATGCTACATATAACCAAACAGGTGCCCGGTATAGGTAATAAGAACCTTGGATTTGACATACCAGTAGGCAAACAACTATCTAACTTATTGAACAACATGGGTGAAAACAGAGAAAAGAATATTAATGAATACTTTCAAGCATTAAAGGCCAGAATGAACACTAGAGTAAGATTATCACAAAAAATTGTAGATAAATATAAGGATGACATATGCTTTGTGATTAAGAAGGATGAGATCTAGATGGAAGTAGTTATCCCAAGAACAATTTGGGTTACTGAAATGGGTTATGAGACAGATGATCACATCATTGAAACATATGCTAAAGCCCTTCTTGAAGCACCCAATGAACCTAAGGAAGAGGTATTTGGCAGTGCTGAAACCATTGAAAATCAAATTCAATCCAAGAAGAGAGTGAAGAAAGGAGAAGCAACAGTGAGGAGAGGTTCAAGGTAGGCTAAGGCTATCAAAGAAGATGTACTAAAACAAACCGGTATCACTGAAGATGAGTTACATGCACAACAACCAGAAACTCACCTTTCACCGGTAGCAACTTCTTCAGAGAGTGACATGCTAGCAACATTTAAAAGAGTTGTAAGGAAAAGGGAACCTTCATCGGTATCCACACCTTTGCCTAGAAGAACCAAGCAAAAACAATAGGCAGTGAGGACCCTGGTCAAGAAGTCTACTCCTAAGAAGAAAAAGTTGACACCAAAGCAAAGGACTCAACAAAATATTACTCCGATTGATAGACTATTGGATGAAATCACAGAAGAAGGAAAACTTAAAAACATCAACAAACTATATGACTCACTATCAGTTGATGATAAAGAAAAGGTTGAAAATAGTGTTATCTTACACTTGGATATCTACAAGAAGTTCTTGATGCAAGTTGTAGATGAATTACCAGATGAACTATTCAAGAGACTGGAAGCAAGAAGACAAGTTGTTGTAGAGCTTGACAAGAAAATAAAAATTGAAAAATTACTTGTTGTCTACCTAGTTAACTCTCCAAAAGAGATAGATGATATGATTGCAGAGGCTAACTAGTTAGTATTCTCTACTGCACACTGACATATTGCACTAATGGTTGGAAGAGTAAATGAGGTTGTAGAAGAAACTGAAAATGCATGGGATATATTCCTTGTTGAGAAGGAAAAACAGGAAGAGTATAGAAACCCTAAACCAATCAAGGTATATCAGAAAGATAAGGATAAGGGAAAATGAAAGGTTGGTGGACCTCCAAGTATCAAAATAAGAGATAATTTATCCCCACCACCTCTGATTACTCCACCGGTAACAACAACTGAAGATCAACTGGCTGATGAGAGTATGGATATATCATAGGAGGATACAAATCCTAATTCAGAGGTATTATATACAGTAGATGTTGATACTCATAAGGTCAACATTGTGGTAGATAAGGACACAAATGGTAAGACAGATAAGGCTAGTAAGCCATCGGTAACTGATAACACATATAACACAGAAGGTAAACTGACAGATGGGAAAATAGAACAACAAACATAGCAACAAGCAGAGCAACAGGCTCCAGCACAGGAACAGGTTAATACAGAATCAGTGTCACCGGCAACTATTGAGCAAAACAAACCATTGCTTAAGGAAATGGAAACACAGACTGACCTACCAGAGGTCACTGCAAGCAAGGATATTGCTCCCACTGGCAGAATTCAGAATGTTAGCTCTTCAACTGCAAGATTTAAATCAACAAATGTAACTGAAGTTCTTCTAGATTCTATAAGGAAAATAACAGATTGTAGTTCACAGGCATATAAAGCTATAGATGACACAATTCCAATTTTGAAGATGATAGCTCCAAAATGCAATGTAGATAATAAGGATTCTTTGAGTCAACTTGACACTTTGTCTAAGTATATTACTGACAACATAGTGACAGTTGAACAAATAAAGGAGGAAGCATTCAAAGAGAGGTTAGAAAAGAAAAAACATAAATTCTTTGAGGAATAAATAAAGAAGTGTACAAGGCAGTTTGACACACTTCTATCGGAACTGTGCAACACTCTTAAGGAGTTCAAAATTTTGTACAGAGACACTTGTAAGACAAACTTTTTGACAGTTGACATAGACAAGAAAATGAGCAAGATACAGGAGGAAGTTAATAAGCTAGCTAACAATTTTATTAATTCATCTAATTCATTATCAATTGTTGAGAAAAAGATAAAAAGTTTAGAGGAAGAGTTACTAAAGCTAGAAAGAGAAAAGGATAAAATAAAAAGTAAGGCTAAGGATCTGAAATGGAGATTAAGTCCAAAGTTGGACTACCTCGCATGTTTAAGGAAAGAAATATCTGATGCATTAGTACGAGGACAGAAAATACCAGTAGAGAAAATGCAATACCTCACCGGTACAGTTCAAAGAACAGAGGTAGCAATAAAAGACAGTAAAAAGTTCATTGAGAACTTGAATTTGGTTTTGGCAGAACTTTTTCAAATTGTAACCAACCAGTTATAAGGTTGAGATAGGAAACTACACTCTATTGACACTTTGACAACCTTTGTCATTGATGCCAAAGGGGGAGTAGTGGTATGAGAAAAATCCAATAACTTAGGGATCATCTACTCAAGGGGAGTACACATTTTTGGTAACAATTTTTGGACTTCAATTTTTGATACACTTCTAAATTTTTTTCATGAGTATTGCCATTAATGCCAAAGGGGGAGATTGTTGGAAAATGCACACTCCAATGAGACATTGTAGGTGATTGAAGGTTTTGTCATTGATGGCAACCTTACAATCCTATGACACCGGCAAGGCAATCCACTGGCACCAACAAAGTTAGAATCTACACCAGCACACAGACCACCAACACCGACAGTGAAAGGAAGCATACAGGCACAGAAGCTGAAAGGAATTTTATTGTTAATATATTTTGTTTATTATTGAAAAATAATTGTAAGCCGACTTGGCAATTTGTAAAATGAATCTTATATAAGAGAGATCATTGTAGAACATTTTGCAATCGATAGAGGAATGTAATTAGGCGAAATAAGGCAGACCTATTATGCGAATTATAGGTTAAGGGTTTATGTAAGAAGTAGACTAGAAACCAGTACTGGATCTGGCATTATAGATGCTATTTTGAAGTAGTACAAGACACTGGATTTATATAATCCATTTTGTATTTGTGCAGTGAGCTCTAGGCACTTGGCCTTCCGGCATGTGTAGGCCCCTCTTGTAGTAGTAATATTCTCTTATTGACCAGTAAGTGAATATTGTGGGTCACAAATCCCACTGAGGTTTTTCCCACATCGGGGTTTCCTCGTTAAAATATTGTGTTATGGTGTGTTTTTCATGTGGTTGTTTTATCTCTATTTATTGCATTACTTTCTATTTACCGGTATAGAGTATTAATATGCTCTACATGTTTTAAGTTAAGAAAATCTTATTACTAGTTAGATACTGATTCACCCCCCCTCCCCTCTGAATATCTGTGGGAATCTTAACAAGATCAAGGAGGTGAATTCACATCTAAGGAATTTAATGTATTATGTGAAGTGAATGGAATCAGAAGACAACTATCAACACCCTGGAGACCACAACAGAATGGAGTTGTAGAAAGGAAAAATAGAACTATCTTGGATGCAGCTAGAAGTATGGTATCTAAAGCAAATCTACCACATGTATATTGGAGAGAGGTAGTAAGCACAACAGTCTACACATTCAACAAAGTTCACATCAAAGGAGAAACTAGTAAGACACCTCATGAACTATGGTTTGGTAGTACTCCTACTCTTAAATATTTCAGAATATTTGGAAGTAAATGCTATATTAGAAGAGATGAGTATATTGGCAAATTTGATCCTAGAAGTGATGAAGGAATATTTCTTGGTTATTCATCTAAGAGCAAAGCATATAGATGTTTTAACAAGAGACTGCAAAAAATTGTTGAAAGCACAAATGTGAAGATTGATGAACAATTTAGAGGAACTTCAAGGTATATAGACTTTGAACCGGTAATAGAAATATTGACAAATGAACCCACATCAGTACAAAATGAAGATCCAGTTAACCCGATATCATCTGAAAATTCCACTATAGTTAAGGAACAACAACAAACGAAGACACCCTGGTATGTAAGATTGAACCACTCTGAAGATCAGATAATTGTGAACAAGTATCAAGGAGTTATGACAAGAGGAAGATTGAAAAATGAAGAGGTATGTCTTATTTCTCAAATTGAACCATCATCAATTAATGAGGCATGTAAAGATAAGCACTGGATTAGAGCTATGGAAGAGGAACTAGAAGAAATTGGGAAGAACAACACATGGACATTAGTTCCCCAGCCTAAAGACAAAAATGTGATTAGAAAAAAATGGGTATTCAGAAACAAACTTAATGAAGATGGGAAGGTAATTAGAAATAAAGCAAGACTAGTGTGTAAGGGATATTCTCAGAAAGAAGGAATTGATTATAATGAAACCTTTACACCGGTAGCTAGAATTAAGGCAGATAGATTATTCTTGGCTTTTGCAGCACACAAGAACTACAAAGTATAGCAAATTGATATTAAATGTGCAATTCTAAATGGAGATCTTGAAGAAGTTTACATTGAACAACTTGATGGATTTTCTTTAACAGACAACAAAGATATGGTTTTCAAGGTAAGGAAAGCTTTGTATGGGTTGAAGCAAGCTCCAAGAGATTGGTATGCTAGATTGGATAAATATCTTTTGAAGATTGGTTTTTCTCAAGGTAATGCTGACAGCAACTTATACTATAAAGTGACTAATGATGACATCTTGGTTATAGAATTTTTTGTTGATGATATAATCTTTGGATGAGAAGATGGATTATGTAAAGACTTTTCTATTGAAATGTGGCAAGAATTTGAAATTTATATGATTGGAGAAATAAAATTCTTTTTAGGATTGCAGATTTCAGAGACTGATAAAGGTATATTCTTGAGTCAATCCAAGTACTTGAAGGAGTTACTAAAGAAATTTGGTATGGAGAACTCTAAACTGGTAAGCACCCCTATGACTACAAATGACAAATTATCACTAAGGGATGAATCGACATCTGTTAATCCGACTAGGTACAAATCCATGATAGGAGGCCTACTGTATTTGACACAAACAAGACCTGATATTATGAATGCAGTATGTGTTGTTTCAATATTTCAAAGTAATCCTAAAGAAAATCATGAATCAACAGTAAAAAGGATTTTCTAGTACTTACAAGGCACTACAAATCTTGGCTTATGGTATCCTAGTGATGAAAACTTTGAATTATGTGCATACACAGATGCAAATTGGGCAGGAGATGTGGATGATAGAAAAAGCACCATCGACGGAGCATTATTTCATGGAAGCAAATTAATTTCTTGGTTGAGTAAGAAACAAAGTTGCACATCTTTATCAATAGCTGAATTAGAATATGTTGCAGCAACAACCAACTGTACACAAGTATTATGGCTTAAGCAAATGTTGAAGGACATAAAGGTAAAATGTAAGGAACCTATAACTATTTATTGTGATAACACTGCAACAATTGATATATCTAAGAATCTGGTACTACATTCTAAAACCAAACATGTTTCTATCAAACTGAATTTTCTGAAAGAGAATGTTGAAGCAAAAGAAGTAAAACTAGTTTATGTGAACACTAAAGAGCAGATTGCAGATATTTTCAATAAACCTCTGCCTAAGGAGACTTTTGAATATCTCGTAGATCAGCTTGGGGTCATACCCCCATCGGTAGAGACTTAGACAGTTGATGTTTGTCATCAACTGACATAATTAACATCAGATTCAACCTTGGTAACATATATCAGTCATAGAATAAAAACTGTCAAACATGCAAACTCAAAAGCATATGAACAATATAAACCTCATAACACCAGATTTAACGTGGAAACCCAAATAGGGAAAAACCACTGTGGGATTTCAGACCCACTAAGAAATATGCTCTTCTAGAGTATGCTCGGTTAAAAGCCAATCCTGTTAAAGATTACAAAACACATTGCTAGATGTGACTCGGTTAAGGGATTTCCCTCAGATCTGTTAGGATCTTCACTTTGTTAGAAGTGACCTTGTCAAAGGATTTCAAACACTCATTTAGAATGTCACCTTGTTAGATGATTTACTTATAAGACTGTTAAGTCCACTTGGTTAAGAGATTTCCCGTTACTTTCACAAGCTAACAGTAATACAATCTATCTGCAACTTTACATCTAAAATGCTAAAGCAAATTCTTATTTGTTCGACACAATCTAGACATAGAACTATTCTTGTCTATCTGCTGGGCATCAATACTTTATTATTCCAACAGGTCTTCAAGCTTCTGTCCTTGGTGATCACTATGTAGCATCCCTGTGCATACACTTGCCCACATCCACTGTTTATCAATAGTTCCCTATTTATAAACAATTATCTAACCACTTAATCTCCTTGATCACATTTCCCATGATCAATCATAGCCATCAGATATTCAATCTTGTCCAGGTTCATTGTATCTTACGATCTAAAAAATGTTTTACCCTGCCTCGGAACTTGCATAATCATCTTGGAACTTGTGTTAGGGTAATGCGGTTCAATCTGAGCTATAGATCTTCTTGCCGACTTTCCATTGCCTTAGATTTGTTAACAAACTTCGTCCACGGCTTGCCAATAATTGATCCACTCCAGCTCATCACCTTCTTTCATTAAATATCACATGTAAACATTTAATGCATTCTGTTATAGCTCGGTTACAACTTGGTGAATAATAAACTTTACTCAGTAGACATTCTGTCTTCATTAACCGATTGCGATAACCTTAGGGCTTACCGACTACGTTCTTTGGCTGATAACATAGTGTAGTATTAACCTTTACATTTTACAACATATGTGTGATGTTAAAACAAACTAAAACATCAAGATCTCATAATTGTCTGACTCGGTAGAGTTGCCCATTGAATAACTTATCCCTTTATTCATCATATTCTTTCCTGTGTCTTTACTGACTTCTTTATAATCTTCATATTATATTTCTTAAGATATGGCAACATCATACTGAATTAGAAAATCAATTTCTTGACATCAATGACAAAATAATAATATCAAGACAGTAAAACATCTTTAATCAGTTATGTCCATAATCATCAACAACCTTCTCAATATCCTTGTTATATTGCCAACAATCTCCCCCTTTGGCATTGATGGCAAAACCAATTGATTTGACCGTTAAGAATTCGGATTGCTGTGATTTTGAAATGCTAAAATGCTCTCCCCCATACACCAGACTTCGGTTTTATGCCATAACCAGGTGTTATCAATCTTTGCATGCAAGCACTTGTTGTGAGTAGAGTCAAGGTGAAATGCATTACCTTTTGTTTGTGTCTCGGTAGCAACTAACTTTCCATTTTTGTCATGAACTGTGACAATTCCTTTCTGAAATTCTATTTGGTAATCTGTGTTGTTTAGCTATGCTACACTCAACAAATTATATTTCAAACCTTCAACCCAATAAACATCATTGCATCTTTCTTTATCAAGAAGTGTTATGGATCCTTTACCTCTTACCAGACATGGTGCATCATTACCAAATCTAACATAGCCTCCATCATAATCTTCTAACATAACAAACTTGTGTTTATCACCTGTCATATGATGTGAGCATCCACTATCTATAATCCAACAATCATTACTGTTTATGTGAGATATTAGGGCTTTTTCTTAATACCTTTCTTCATCTGATCCATCCTTGATAGCCACATAAAAACCTTCCTCTGTATCAGTCTCATCTGATTTACCATCTTCAAATTCCTCATTAGCAATTAAGAAGGTCTTTCTATCTCTTCTTTTGAAGTCTCGGTGACCTTTGTAATGATTATCTTTCTGTTTGTCATCTTGGTAATCTCTCTTTTCAGTGAAATCATTGTTAGGACAGTTAGAAGCCATATGTCCAATCTTATCACAATTGAAACATTTCAATGGTAGTTTTCCCTTATACATACCTTTGCCTCTTGGTAACCTTTTGGCCAATAGTGCTTCAAACTCTTCTTGCTTTATGATTTCTTCATACAACTTGTGTACCTCCTCCATGTTTTTCTGAAATTTTTCACTTGCTCCACTATGATCTCCTCTAGAGTACTTATACTTTCTTTCATTGTAATCATTAGATTCATTCAGATGAAAAGAACTAAATGCAGATTCAACTTTATTTACCGATGACCCACTGTTATCAAAATTACTTAACTCAAATGCATGTAGCTTACCCATAGTAGCATCCAAGGAAACTGGCATATTAGGTATAGACCTCAATTTATTGATTGCAGAGACCCAGATTGCATAGGTAGGTAGAAGGGTTCTTAACAACTTACTTGTCACATCCTTTTCTTCAATAGTTCCTCCTACTCCCTTGATTTGATTTACAATCTCCTTTAGTCTTGTACTATACTGGGTTATGTTCTCACCTTCATTCATCCTCATAGATTCAATTTGTCCTCTTAGACTATCAACTTTTTCTCTTTGAACATGTTCATCTCCTCCATATACAGATATGAGCTTAGTCCACATAGCCTTCCCATCATTGCAACCTTCTAGATCATTAAACTCAGAATCGGTCAATGCAGATATGTTATTTCAATCATTGCTTGAATGTGTTCTTGCTCTGCCTTTATCTCTTCCATAGTCAATGGATAGGTGCTCGGTGTAACAAAATCATTCTCCAGATAGTATATAGCATATTCTCCAACTCCTAATAGATGTAGCTTCATCCTTTTTTTCCATGTAGAGAAACTTGACTTATTCAGCTTAGGTGCATCCCTCTTATACATCTTTGGATCTTTAACTCAAGTGCCTTTAAACTTTCCTTTCAGAGTCCAAGGCTCTGATACCAATCGATAGTTCTGATACTTAATATAAGTATAGATCTGATAGCCAACAAGATGAGAGGGGGGGTGAATCATACAAACTTAATCATCAATGAAAACATCAGATTCAACCTCGGTAACATATATCAGTCATAGAACAAAAACTGTCAATCATGCAAACTCAAAAGCATATGAACAATATAAACTCCATAACACCAGATTTAATGTGGAAACCCAAATAGGGAAAAACCACTATGGGATTTTGGACCCACTAAGAAATATACTCTTCTAGAGTATGCTCGGTTAAAAGCCAATCGTGTTAAAGATTACAAAACACATTGCTAGATGTGACCCGGTTAAAGGATTTCCCTCAGATCTATTAGGATATTCACTTTGTTAGAAGTGACCTTGTCAAAGGATTTCAAACACTCATTTAGAATGTCACCTTGTTAGAGGATTTACTTATAAGACTGTTAATTCCACTCGGTTAAGAGATTTCCTATTACTTTCACAAGCTAACAGTAATACAATCTATCTGCAACTTTACATCTAAAATGCTAAAGCATATTCTTATTTGTTCAACACAATCTAGACATAGAACTATTCTTGTCTATCTGTTGGGCATCAATACTCTGTTATTCCAACAGGTCTTCAAGCTTCTGTGCTTGGTGATCACTATGTAGCATCCCTATGCATACACTTGCCTGCATCCACTTTTTATCAATAGTTCCTTATTTATAAACAATTATCTAACCGCTTAATCTCCTTGATCACATTTCCCATGATCAATCATAGCCATCAGATCTTCAATCTTGTCCAGGTCATTGTATCTTATGATCTGAAAAACATTTTACCCTACCTCGAAACTTGCACAATCATCTTGGAACTTGTTTTAGGGTAATGCGGTTCAATCTGAGCTGTAGATCTTCTTGCTGACTTTCCATTACCTTAGATTTGTTAACAAACTTCTTCCATGGCTTGCCAATCATTGATCCGCTCCAGCTCATCATCTTCTTTCATTAAATATCACATGTGAACATTTAATGCATTCTATTATAGCTGGGTTACAACTCGGTGAATACTAAACTTTACTCGGTAGACATTCTATCTTCATTAACCGACTGTGATAACCTTAGGGTTTACCGACCAGGTTCCTTACGGTTTACCGACTAAGTTCTTTGACCGATAACATAATGTAGTATTAACCTTTACATTTTACAACATATGTATGATGTTAAAACAATATAAAACATCAAGATCTCATCATTGTCTAACTCGGTAGAGTTGCCCATTGAATAACTTATCCTTTTATTCATCATATTCTTTCCTGTGTCTTTACCGACTTCTTTATAATCTTCATATCATATTCCTTAAGATGTGGCAACATCATATTGAATTAGAAAATCAATTTCTTGACATCAATGACAAAATAATAATATCAAGGCAGTAAAACATCTTTAATCAGTTATGTCCATAATCGTCAACAACCTTCTCAATATCCTTGTTATATTGCAAACAATCTCCCCCTTTGGCATTGATGGCAAAACCAATTGATTTGACCGTTAAGAATTCAGATTGTTGTGATTTTGAAATGCTGAAATGCTCTCCCCCATACATCAAACTTCTCTTCTGGTGTTCTCTCAATCTTCTCAGGTTGTCTCCTCCTTGGGTAGGTCTTCTCCCCTGGTAGTCTTCTCCCCCTTTGACAACAATGCCAAAAAGAAAAGAACTAAAACATAAGTTGTTTCTGTAAGAAGTTATTTCCTGCTGATGTGTATCAACTGAGTCTCGGTCAGAGCATTTGTTTACAATTCATGTTCCCTGTATCATTTTCTATATTATCCTAATATTGTCCAGTACACTTTCAGAAAAGTATTCTTAAAGTGTATCACTCCAGCATCAGCTCCCTAAAAGATATTCAATAGATTCATCGAAGTGATGTTTTCACCGAACTCGGTCAGTGAGTAAGAGATAGGGGTAGGACCCCTAACTTACTTCTGAGATATTCAAAAGTGTCCTTTGTTAGTGGCTTGGTGAAGATATCAACTATTTTTTCCTTTGTGTTAACATATTCCAACACCACTTTCTTTTCATGAGCTTCTTCTCTAAGATAATGATATTTGATAGATATGTGCTTTGTCTTAGAGTGCATAATAGGGTTCTTTTAAATATTAATGGCACTAGTATTATCATAGAATATAGTTACTGGTTCAGTAACTTTCTCATTTATACCTTCCAACAATTGTTTGATCCATGCAATGTTGGTACAATTCAGTGTTGCAGCAACATATTCAGCTTCGGTTGTTGACTAAGAAACACATCCTTGTTTCTTGCTAAGCCAACTCACTAGTATTTCTCCTAAGAAGAAAGCTCCTCCACTTGTGCTTTTCCTGTCATCAATGTTGCCTGCCCAATCAACATCAGTATAGACTTTCAAATCAAAATCATTTCCTTTCCGATATACTATTCCATAATCTTCAGTGCCTTTCAAGTATTTGAAAATTCTTTTGATTGTTGTCAAGTGTATTTCCTTAGGATCTGCAGAGAATCTTGCAACAATACCTACTACATGTGCTATATCAGGCCTGCTATAAACAACATATTGTAGTTTTCCAATCATGGATCAGTAGAGAGTCTCATCAACAGATGCAGATTCATCATTCTTTGATAGTTTGCAGTTTGTAGTCATAGGAGTACTTACTGGCTTTGAATGCTCCATTCCAAATTTCTTCAAGATTTCCTTTATGTATTTGGATTAAGTAATGAAAATTTCATTTTTCATTTGCAGTATCTATAAGCCTATAAAATACTTTATCTCATCGATTAATGACATCTCAAATTCTTTGCTCATTTCATTACCAAAGTTCTTGCATAAAGAGTCGTTTCCACAAAATATAATATCATCAACAAATATGGCTGAGATTAGTATTCCATTTTCATCATTCTCCATGTACATGATGCTATTCTCACTTGTCCTTATAAAACCAATCTTAATCAAATAAGAGTGCAATCTTTCATACCATGCTCTAGGTGCTTGTTTCAGACCATATAAAGCTTTGTCCAATTTACATACCTGATCTTTATTATTGTCTTCAACAAATCCTTCAAGTTGTTCAATGAAAACTTCTTCTTCTAATATTCCATTTAGAAATGCAGATTTGACATCCATTTGATATACCTTGAAGTTTTTGAAAGCAGCATATGTCAGCAATGTTCTAACTCCTTCAAGTTTGGCAACAGGTGCAAAAGTCTCACCATAATCAATTCCTTCTTCTTGGGCATAACCTTTGCAAACCAATCTTGCTTTGTTTTGAATGACCTCTCCTTTCTCATTTAGCTTGTTTCTGAAGATCCACTTTGTATTGATTACATTTTTGTCCTTAGGTCTTGGGAATAGTGTCCATGTGTCATTCTTCTTGATTTGGTCAATCTCTTCAGTCATAGCGTTTATCCAATCTTCACTGTTGAATGCCTCTTTTACTATTCTTGGTTCAAATTTAGATATCAAACATGTGTTCTGTCTAAGTTTGTTCCTTGTCATCACTGGATCATCCTTATCTCCTATAATCTGACTTGGTGCATGATGTCTTCTAACATATTTGGCTAATACAGACTCGGTAGGCTCTGTATGATCCTCTTCATCACTCGATAACTGGATATCTTCCTCATTTCCTTCAACAGTTATCTCGGTAGGACTTTTCGGTTGCACATAGACAAATTCATCATAGTCTTCTAGTTCTTTGGAATTCCTGTCATTAGTTCTTTCTACAAATTCATCAATTTTCACATTTGCACTTTCTACTATTTTGTTAGATGATTTGATCAGACATTTAAATGCTTTGCTTCTAGAAGAATATCCTAGAAATGTTCCTTCTTCACTTTTTTGATCAAACTTTCCATTTCTATCATCTTTATGAACATAGCATTTGCTTCCAAAGATCTTAAAATAACTTACGTTAGGTTTCTTGCCATACCATATTTCATAAGGTGTCTTCAAAGTACCTTTCTTCTCAATCATTAGTGTTCTAGCACAATCCACAATAGATCTGTTTCTTCTTTCAGCTATTCCATTCTGTTGTGGATTCCTCGGTGTAGAGACTTGTCTTTTAATACCATGATCATTGCAAAATAGGTTGAACTCATCAGATGTGAACTCTCCTCCTCTATTTGATCTAAGACATTTCAGTTGTCTTCCTATTTCATTTTCAACTCTAGCCTTGTACCACTTAAACATTTGAAAAGCTTCTGATTTTTCTTTTAAAAACATTACCGACATCATCCTTCAATAATCATCCACAAATAATATGAAATACTTATCACCATAATAACTTTGAACTTTCATAGGACCACAAAGATCAGTGTGTACAAGATCTAAAATTCCCTTAGAAGTGTAGGACTTACTTGTAAAGTTGGATCTTGTCATCTTGCCCATTTGGCATCCTCGGCATATAGTATTCTTAGGTTTTTCAAGACTCGGTAGACCTCTTACTCTATTCTTCTTACTTATCTTGATCAGATTATCAAAATTAACATAACAAAACCTTTTATGCCATAACCAGGTGTTATCAATCTTTGCATGCAAGCACTTGTTGTGAGTAGAGTCAAGGTGAAATGCATTACCTTTTGTTTGTGTCTCGGTAGCAGCTAACTTTCCATTTTTGTCATGAACTTTGACAATTCCTTTCTAAAATTCTATTCGGTAACCTGTGTTGTTTAGCTGTGCTACACTCAATAAATTATATTTAAAACCTTCAACCCAATAAACATCATTGCATCTTTCTTTATCAAGAAGTGTTATGGATCCTTTACCTCTTACCGGACATGGTGCATCATTACCAAATCTAACATAGCTTCCATCATAATCTTCTAACATAACAAACTTGTGTTTATCTCTT
The DNA here is from genome assembly GCF_030272615.1 of Cryptomeria japonica. Taxonomy (NCBI): domain Eukaryota; kingdom Viridiplantae; phylum Streptophyta; class Pinopsida; order Cupressales; family Cupressaceae; genus Cryptomeria; species Cryptomeria japonica. The sequence continues at coordinate 122,648,631 of NC_081406.1, read as the reverse complement.
GTCATATGATGTGAGCATCCACTATCTATAATCCAACAATCATTACTGTTTATGTGAGATATTAGGGCTTTTTCTTCATACCTTTCTTCATCTGATCCATCCTTGATAGCCACATAAACAACTTCCTCTATATCAGTCTCATCTGATTTATCATCTTCAGATTCCTCATCAGTAATTAAGTAGGTCTTTCTATCTCTTCTTCTGAAGTCTCGGTGACCTATGTAATGATTATCTTTTTGTTTGTCATCTTGGTAATCTCTCTTTTCAGTGAAATCATTGTTAGGATAGTTAGAAGCCATATGTCCAATCTTATCACAATTGAAACATTTCAAGGGTAGTTTTCCCTTATACTTACCTTTGCCTCTTGGTAACCTTTTGGCCAATAGTGCTTCAAACTCTTCTTGCTTTCTGATTTCTTCATACAGTTTGTGTACCTCCTCCATGTTCTTCCAAAATCTTTCACTTGCTCCACTATGATCTCCTCTAGAGTACTTATACTTTCTTTCATTGTAATCATTAGATTCATTCAGATGAAAAAAACTAAATGCGGATTCAACTTTATTTACCAATGACCCACTGTTATCAAAATTACTTAACTCAAATGCATGTAGCTTATCAATAGTAGCATCCAAGGAAACTGGTATATTAGATATAGACCTCAATTCGTTGATTGCAGAGACTCGGATTGCATAGGCAGGTAGAAGGGTTCTTAACAACTTACTTGTCACATCCTTTTCTTCAATAGTTCCTCCTACTCCCTTGATTTGATTTACAATCTCCTTTAGTCTTGTACTATACTGGGTTATGTTCTCACCTTCATTCATCCTCATAGATTCAAGTTGTCCTCTTAGACTATCAACTTTTTCTCTTTGAACATGTTCATCTCCTCCATATACAGATATGAGCTTAGTCCACATAGCCTTTGCATCATTGCAGCCTTCTAGATCATTAAACTCAGAATCGGTCAATGCAGATGTTATTTCAATCATTGCTTGAATGTGTTCTTGCTTTGCCTTTATCTCTTCCATAGTCAATGGATAGGTGCTTGGTGTAACAAAATAATTCTCTAGATAGTATATAGCATATTCTCCAACTCCTGATAGATGTAGCTTCATCCTTTTCTTCCATGTGGAGAAACTTGACTTATTCAGCTTAGGTGCATCCCTCTTATACATCTTTGGATCTTTAACTCAAGTGCCTTTAAACTTTCCTTTCAGAGTCCAAGGCTCTGATACCAATTGATAGTTCTGATACTTAATATAAGTACAGATCTGATAGCCAACAAGATGAGAGGGGGGGGGGGTGAATCATACAAACTTAATCATCAATGAAAACATTAGATTCAACTTCGGTAACATATATCAGTCATAAAATAAAAATTGTCAAACATGCAAACTCAAAAGCATATGAACAATATAAACCTCATAACACTAGATTTAACATGGAAACCCAAATAGGGAAAAACCACTGTGGGATTTTGGACCCACTAAGAAATATACTCTTCTAGAGTATGCTTGGTTAAAAGCCAATCCTGTTAAAGATTACAAAACACATTGCTAGATGTGACCCGGTTAAGGGATTTCCCTCAGATCTGTTAGGATCATCACTTTGTTAGAAGTTACCTTGTCAAAGGATTTCAAACACTCATTTAGAATGTCACCTTGTTAGCGGATTTACTTATAAGACTGTTAATTCCACTCGGTTAAGAGATTTCCTGTTACTTTCACAGGCTAATAGTAATACAATCTATCTGCAACTTTAAATCTAAAATGCTAAAGCAGATTCTTATTTGTTCAACACAATCTAGACATAGAACTATTCTTGTCTATCTGCTAGGCATCAATACTCTATTATTCCAACAAGTCTTCAAGCTTCTGTGCTCAATGATCACTATGTAGCATCCCTATGCATACACTTGCCTGCATCCACTGTTTATCAACAGTTCCTTATTTATACACAATTATCTAACCGCTTAATCTCCTTGATCACATTTCCCATGATCAATCATAGCCATCAAATCTTCAATCTTGTCCAGGTTCATTGTATCTTACGATCTGAAAAATGTTTTACCCTACCTCAGAACTTGCACAATCATCTTGGAACTTGTGTTAAGGTAATGCGGTTCAATTTGAGTTGTAGATGTTCTTGCCGACTTTCCATTCCCTTAGATTTGTTAACAAACTTCTTCCACGGCTTGCCAATCATTGATCTGCTCCAGCTCATCAGCTTCTTTCATTAAATATCACATGTAAAAATTTAATGCATTTTGTTATAGCTCGGTCACAACTCGGTGAATACTAAACTTTACTCGGTAGACATTCTGTCTTCATTAACCGACTGTGATAACCTTAGGGTTTACTGACTAGGTTCCTTAGGGTTTACCGACTAGGTTCCTTAGGGTTATCCCTTTATTCATCATTGTCTGACTTGGTAGAGTTGCCCATTGAATAACTTATCCCTTTATTCATCATATTCTTTCCTGTGTCTTTACCGACTTCTTTATAATCTTCATATCATATTCCTTAAGATATGGCAACATCATACTGAATTAGAAAATCAATTTCTTGACATCAATGACAAAATAATAATATCAAGATAGTAAAACATCTTTAATCAGTTATGTCCATAATCATCAACAACCTTCTCAATGTCCTTGTTATATTGCCAAAAATTGTTATTTTGGGAGAGATTGTATATGATCTATTTTGGAAGATTGTTGGTTTTTGGTATTTGGCATTTCTGTTTTGGCACTTTGATGGTTTTTCCATCTTCTGTTGCCATCAATGCCAAAGGGGGAGATTGTTGGTATTTTGGTTATGTTGATATGATTTTGTCATTGATGTCAACACCTATTAACACTTATCAACTCTGTCACTTTGGAGAATTGACTATGTTCACCAACAAGCAAGTGACTTTATGTACAGTCACCGATATCTGGTACACCGATAGGATATATTGTTCACTGACACTTGGAATGACATGAAAAACATCTGGTTATGTCGAAGACATTGTTTGGACACTTTGTCTTGGAGATTTTTTCGTTGGTATATTCGAGTTTGCATATTTGTTGTTACCGACAAATAGGTCCAGAATAAGCACCGACAGGCTTATCTATTCTAGATCAGCACGACATGCTTTGGAAATGACTTTGTTGTTATTGTAAATGAATTAAGCTGACATGCTGAATCGGATATTGCATTGGTTATTGATTACTTGTAAATTGTTTTATTGTAATATCCTTTAGAGCCGACCTACTAAAATTGGTCTTAGGATATGGTATAAATATAAGATCTTATTTGTAAGATCGATAAGTGATTGGGAAATGGAATTGTAAGAAGGTATATGCGAGATTAAGCAGAGCTATACATGCAGACATCATTTGAAGGTAAAGCAAGGTTTTTGTAAAGGCATATCAGAACTACATCGGTACTGAATCTAGCATAGAAAGATGCTATTTTGAGCAGTACATCTTTATTGGATCTAACCATCCAATTGTAGTCAGTGTGACTCCTATTTGTGATTGAGCAGTGAGCTCTAGGCACTTGGCCTTTCTACATGTGCAGACCCTATTTGTATACACATACTATCTGCAGTAGTATCATCTGATTGTGGGTAAGATTTCCCACCATGGTTTTTCCCCTTACAGGGTTTCCACGTATAAATATTGGTGTTATGTGTTGCGGATGTTATTGTCTTTCTGTTTCATTCATTAATCTTTACTGGTACTGCAATTAACTGATAAATTGTCTACCGACATAAAGTTTGGTTTACTGGTATTAAGCATTAAGGTTGGTTAAGTTGTTTTTGGTTTGAATTTATTTGACAACTGATTCACCCCCCTCCTAGTTGTCCCCAGGACCTAACAAACATATTTTATTAGAATTAATCAAGTTCTTATTCTTCTATATCAACTTACTCTAGCTATTATTTTCCTCATCAAATTTGACAGAATAATTATGTGATTCTATTCACTTTTGAATCCCACAATATACAACTTAAAATACACATCGACACCTACTTGGAAAGACAATATCCATCCTAATAATGTATATGATTATGTTATTCATTTTCCTCACTTAAAACTTGCAAAGCTAGCTAGAAACATGTTCCTTGCATATTTACCCCATTTTCCCCAAAAGAAAAATGAAGCACTTTATTTCTTTTCAAGTTTTATGATCAAATGTTCTCCTATATTTAAGTATTTTAGTTTTCCTTGGTTCTTGATGAATTGATTAGAATTGTGAATCTAACATTTATATTTTTGATATGAGGTATTAGTTTTGTGGTATCAAGATGTGACTTGGGTTCTCATATTCTCCTCTTGTTTATATTTTATTTCTTAGCTCATCTATAAGTTGCTATGATTATAATTCATTATTTGAGTGTTTAATGAGATTGTTTATGTTATGTTACTATCATTCATACATTGGAAAAGTCTCTAAGTGTTCGTTATCAAATAAACCCCTTTAAATTCTTGTGAAACCATAGATAGTCTTGGAAATATATTGGAAGTTGTTTTGGTGTATCTACAACCTTTACAAAACCTCCTTGAAGCATTGAAACCCTTTACTACAACTCTCAAAATAATAATTTTTTTCTTGGTAGACTATAAATAAAACCTTGTTCCTTCATTATTATCATATGTAGGTGTGATTTGATGTGCATTACTATAGTGCAAGTCTAGTTTTTAGATCACTTCATTTAGCATCACCAGTAAGCTCCACAAGAACATTTTTCCTATTTAGGATTATTGTTTCTTAATTTTATTATTTTTGAAGTTAGGAAGGTCTCCTTATGAACAATTTATGTTTTTAGGCTACTTTCATCACATAGTCTATAGACACCACTATCTTTATTAGCTATTTCTCATTACTTGTCATGCTCTTCATATTGAAGTTTGTTGGTAATATGGTTTTCATCATAGAAATCTCATCCTCTATTACAAATTAATAACCAAGATTTATGGATCTCAAAGAAATAGTCTTAGTATGATATATATTCAAAGATTTAGAAAGTTTTTTTTTTATATATAGTTCTTAAGAACATATATTGTAATCAAATAACATATAACCTCCTATTTAAACTTTATAACTGATGAATTTAATTGATATATCATCATCCTAATCATATATACTATAAATATTTATAATATCATTTTTTTTTATTACAAAGTTTTATCTTTCGATGCTCTCTTTTGGTTTTTGACTAAAATTTAAATAAGATATTCATTTGCACCAACCCTGTAGTACCCCTACTCATTTGAACTCATTGAACTCATATTTTATTTTGGTTGTTTTCAATGGATACATTACTATGATTTTCTCTTCAGACTTATATGACATTATTTCATGCTTTATCTGGATATGAGATGCATAACTTATTTGCAGTATTTCTGATTTATGGCATTTTATGGATTATTGCTAGGTACTGACACTTTACTTTATCTATGCAATGTGGAATTATATGTTGTGTGTCTGTGAGTGTATTGGATGAAAGGGGATGATTTTCCTTCACTCATTTTAGTGAGACAGGGAACGTCGCAATTCTCCTTCATCAGTGTGTATGTCATGTTTTCTATATTATATATATGCTTGTGTGGTTCGATGATGCAGGATATTCCAGGTACAAGTACCGAGAAGGTACGGGGTATCATCTCCACCTGGCTTCACAGGTCTGAGCATGCCTTATATTTTCCAATGGAAGTGGAGGAGATAGTAGATGACCCTATTTTACTCAGTTACACTCGTGTGAGTGTCGTCAGTTGGTCATCCTGTCAGTTTGTTCGGCCTTCGTATTTTGTTGTTTGATCTTTTATGAGTATTTGCTTGAGTTTTACTTAGTTTGTGTGTTTAATGATTTAAATTATTGCATGTTATGTTTTATTTGTCTATGAAGGGTGAAAAATTGTTAATAATGTGAATTAAGTAGTGACTCTATGATTTAATGTCCTTCGTGTAGAAGTAGGTGAATTTTCGGAACTATACTATAGTTGTACGTATTTTAAATATTAGGAATTGATTATAAACTTATATATGTATATATTCGAAGGTGAATATAGTTTATGATTAATTACATTGATTATTTTAATATGATTATTTGGACATCAAATAAATTAGATTTTATGACCTAACATACCATGTATTGAATGATTATCATCTTTTGTACAAAAAGAAATGCATCTTTATTAATGATCATTTTGTTTACAATGATACAAATTTTATATAAATATTAGTTAGATGACTTTGAATTCGATCGTGTTATAAATATTAGTTAGATGACTTTGAATTCGATCGTGTATACATGTGTGTGTGTGTGTGTGTGTGTGTGTGTATGTAATATATATATTATTAAATATAATATTGTTTTTATTTACATGTTTTATGCAACATATAGTAAAAGGTGGCAGGTTTTTAAGAGAATTAAACAATAAAGAGGGTGGTCAATAATAGTAATATTGACCACCCCCCTTAATTAAAGGGAGGGGTCGGTATTACCACCGACCACCCCTCCTCCTATTTAAATAAAAGTTACACTGCATGGAGATAAACACCAACCCAACTATTATAACATAAACCCACGTAGCTACTATTATTAAGGAATGTAAGTCAATGTTGACTATTCCATTTATGGAAGGGATGGAGTCCATGCCACTTCCTATTATCCACCCAAAACTCACCTTCTCACACGTTGGTACTGCTATTTAATGTGGCATGAATTAATAGAATGTGGTTCACCAGCCCACGTAAACCCACCAATGTTTACATCGTGATCGACAAGTGTAGAAGAAATTAGTTTTAGATAACTTTGCATGTGAACACATAATAATTAAAAACCATTTAGGACTATTATGTTGCAATAAAACCTTGAGTGGTGTCATTTAGAATAAATCCACCACTAAGAGAGATAGCTCGAAAGTAGGAAAGAGGGTAGATGACAACACTATATATAGACCATTGAGTTGGAAGAGAAGGGGGAGGTGAGATGCGAGGAAGGATTAGAGAATGGAATGAAGAAGAGAAGGTAGGAAAAGATATAGAGGAAGATAGAAAGTAGAAAGTTGGAGTAGAGAGAAATAAAGAAAAAGAGAGCAAGATATAGGAGAGCAAGAATGTAGAAGAGTGACAAGAGATTAGAGAGAATGGAATAGTGGAGATTTTGATGTATTTATGATCAAGTCGTAAAAGATCAATGATGATCATCTTCAATTTAGTGTCAAACTTAGGGGTTACACTCTTGAATGAGTGTTAATTACTTTATTATTATCAGAGAAATTCTCAAAATATAGAAAAGGTAAGGACTCAGAATAGAGATCTTGTAAGATAGAAGAGCGTCGAGGTGGAAAGTATTGGAACCCAGATGTATTGCAGACAATTTGAAGTTATCAAGGATCGTGATAGCCATGGATTGTGTTTCTTGAGGTAGGCTCAAATCTAGTATGTTTTGTTGAAAGGATTTAAGAGATTAAGAATGATCTAGATTTATATTTATGAAATAGTTAGAGTCACAATATCAATCAATTTATTACAATCATGCAAGTATAGATGCATTAATGATATATTTCATGAAAGTTGGTTGTTTAAACTTAGTGAAACTCTTAGAAAATTAGATCACCCAATCCTTTAGAAACAGAGTCAGAAGATAGAGAGAGAAACTCTGAAATTGAACTATGAGAAGATGAAACATTAGGTTTATGACTTATTAAATAGTGTATTAATATAGTTGTAATTCTTATTTTCTGGAAGTCTTAATTTGAAAGCTATTTAAGCATTTTGATTGTTTTAAGAAAAGATTGCCTATATTAGGATCTTGTGTAAATGGTGTTTTCAGTCAAGTTTAAATTCCATTGCAATTCTAGTTGAGTTGTCATTGTGTCCTATGTTATTATATTTCCTTGGTTAGGTGTTAATGTATAACCTTATTGATGTGAGCCATTGTGTGTTTTGTCCAAATGGTCAATCTTTGGTCAGTGATTGTGTATCCTTCACCTGTGGTTTTTCAGGATTAGGTATTGCTATCTGTTTCACCAAAGAGTTTTCGTAGAGAGACCTTTCCTGTAGTGTCCTATGAGAGAGAGTGGCTTTCGAGAGGGGACCATGCCTGAAGTGGATGACACGATAACCCGTCAGAAGTCAGATAAAAAGTGATAACCTAATAATTGATTAGGGGGTGGTTAGAATAAATATTAATTAAGATAATGTGCCTTGTGCATAGGTGTAGTGCTTGTACAAGGCTCATAATGTTACGAGAAGGCCTGGAATGGCAAACTTACCACCTTGTCTTCATGAAAGGATTGGTAGGGTCCACATGAGACTTAGTTGGAGCCAGAAGCTGGGAGAGGTTACCAGGACAGAGAGCCGGGACCTAGGAGGTTGTACCATGGTATCCATCTTAAGCTATAAGATGACACTCTCTCCTTAGAGTCACTAGTGTTTGTGAGTTGAGTTACATGGATGTTTGTGGAGTCTTGTAGTCCTTTCGTACTTGTCTTACTTTGCTTGCTTGAGGGTTTTCTACTATCTTCTAGCACGGTGGGGTGGTTCCATTTCGGGATCACTTGGTCGAGTGGTAGTGCCACTCCCCATCGGATGTTCTGGAATGTATCTTCAGGTGAGGAAGGGCTTTGCTGGTGTTCTTGGTTCATGGTTCATGTACCAGCTCATGTTCGTGATCATTGTTTAGTTGAGACCTTGTGGTCATTGTATCAAACTTTTATGTAACCTTCATATTGTAACTTTGTAATCCGTGGTATTTGTGGTAACCATGTATTTATGGATATTGTAAAAGGGAATCATTGGAATGTTTGTTATTTCAGTTGCCTTAATCTTTTGTATATATGAACTATGAGAAATGAATGCATTGGAGTACTTTGATTCTTTCGTTATGGAATTTAGATGTATGTGTAGATTTTATCTTAAACATTTAATTTTCCTAATTAGCTGAACAAAAGGATTCTTCGTGGTGTTATTATAATCTACGAAGTAATCTTCATTGGTAACCCTTAGGGAATTAGGTGTTAGACTTCCGTTGTGTTATTAAATGTGCAAGTGATATAATTAATGCACTTGTTCTTTTAAAATAAATAAAAATTTATTTCACCTTTTAGTTGCCTAGTTTGTGTTGTTTTCCTTTAGGGTTTCTGGCAGGGCATTACAAACCCTATCATCCTTTTGAGTAAGAGGGATAGTGATGTTATCTTGTCTTCTATATGACATAAGATAAGATTTATTTAAAACTTAATATTGACTAGCATTGGTACCTTTGATTTGGAATCCTTGATATATTCAAATTCTTATTTACCCTCTTTTATTCAATTGAAATGATTAATCTTTTTCAACATGAGGGTAGTAGTATTTTGAACTATACCTATAAAATCTATTATGAATTTCGTCATTAAATTATTCTTTCCTATAAAATATTGCATGCTCATTTTATGCCAAGTAAGTGAAATCTTAAGAAGAGATCAAATGATTTTAGGACCAATAGTTATAACTTATTAAGAGACAATGTGCCTAGGCCAACAAATTTCATTGAGAAGCACTAAAAATGAATTTTTGGATTCAAAGAGAATCCAAAAAATTGGCACTATGAGACACCTTCTTCAATTGATATAAATGGTATTCTTTTTTCAAATACAATTAAGTCATCATAATAGTTTAAAATGGTATTCTTTATTAGATTTTTCCCTTATTCCATAGGATAAAATCATTTTTTTCTTATATAGGAAAGAGTAATCCAGTTTATGCTTATCTTTTTCTTTTACTAATATTTTGTTGAAACTTGAGAATTCATCTACGATTAAAAACTTGTTAGATCCTACTACATCCATAGAGGGTAGAGTAGTGTTTTTCAAGAGGCTCTATTTAGATATCTAGAATATTGCAAATATATATCGAGCTCTATTCATTTTTTCCCTAGCACCAAGTTGGAAACCTAATTTGAGTGCTAAAGAAGATAGATTATCTTTGAAAAAATAGAATTGGTAAGCTCATTCCTCATTGACGCAGTCATGAATGGAGGTTGAAATAAAAAATTATTTTCAGCATGCAGTGTAATGAAACAACACGCAATTACACAATGAAACTCTAAATAATATATATATTTTTTTAAATTAGTCATGAATGACTTACGATCTACCATGGTGGACTAAGGGCTTCTAAAATTCTAGGATTTAGGTATTTAATTATAAAAATGCAAATTACATAATTCGAATGATATTATAATATGATTCTCAAACTTGACTCTTGAATCAAATATTTAATTTCACTTCTTTCATATGGTTGTGAGTAATGTTTATATAGTATCCACTAGCCTTACAAATGATATTGATCAATCACAAGGTGATGTGAAAATTGATGGTTTTTCAAATGTGTTGTTAGTTAAATGTGTTAAAGAACCTTTGAGAATGAATGTGGTAAAGATGGATCAATGAATCTCAATTTATTTCATGTCATAAGTTCTCCAAGATTTAGTGTACCTTGTAATGCATATCTTTATTGCCAAAAGCTTTAGAAAGCTAGCAAATTCTTGAAAAATAAAACCAGTTGTTATTCTGTTATGCCTAGTAATAGGTTAGAAATTTATATATACCTTTCTAGTGATTAAATATTTTTAAAATAGAGCATGATATTGATGGATCAATGCAAGACATGTGTTCCCAACCAAATTGTGAAATCAACAAGTGCAGTAAAATGTAGTTAGATCTGCAACAAAGAAAATAAGTGAAGGAAGACATTTTTTGGTGATGTCAGATTTCGCACATACCTTAAGATATGCTTCCATAATTCATTATTGGTTTTACCTTTGGACTAAATGGTTTTTTATATTAATAACTCGCTTTTTTTTTTAACATAGGAGTTTGATTTTGTATTGCATTATATCCCTATTCTATCCTTCAAATTTTTCATAATCATAGGCCACGACTTGGCCATATGTGGTGTACATATTAAGTAGATGTATGTTACATTTCCTTTTTAGTGCATAATTTGGTTGGTTTCAAAAAATTTCTTGGGGACTTAAATATATTTCTTTGATCTTCTTTGCATGTTGTTATATTTTTTTTTCTCTCTACAAGAATCATATAGGTCTAAACACCTTCTAATTATAAGTTTGATGAATTATTATTTTTTAGTTGTAAGATTTGATCTCCATATAATTCTTATTTTTAAGGTCAGTTATTCTATATTATCATTACATTGTTGGATGAATTGAATAAACTTTTCATCATTTTAAAATACCATCTAGTGAGATTCATTGTTTGGCTCTATAAATCTAATGATTAGCTTGATGGCATCCTTACCCTTTTAGGAAATATTTCATTGGTTCCAATTAAGGCATTCATGATGTCTACTTTCATATTTTATTCTTGGGTAATAGTTTGAAAAACTGATGTATAAAAGAATTCTAGTAGATTTTACATGTGATACTTATATGCTTTCATTTAAGAGTTCTTTGCCACACATTATGATCTAGCCTACTTGTGCATCAACTTTGAGTGATCATAGATTTGTAAAATCTTTGCACATATATCTTATAATGTAAATATATTTTCTACAGTTTTTATTCATGTCAACTTTAAACCTAAGACTTGCACAAGGAAAACATATTTGAACTATCAATCAACATATCTGAACTATCAATCATCCAAACTGGTTGGAATGTACAAATCATATATGATCTATCACTACAGTCACTCTTGTAAGACCGAATTAAAATTTTATATTTTTCGTAAGGAAATTATTACGTTAATCATTCCGGGATGAATTTGATTGTAAGCTCTGAAGTTGTGATTAATACATTTTTATGGGCCTAGGTGTATCAAAATAGAATAGGGATATACAAACCAAACTCTGGGATAGATCATATATGGTTTATATATGGCTTGTACATGCCAACCAGTGTGGGCATAGGCTTCTGCTTTGCTCGAATATGCTTGAGTGATTTGGCAGGCAGTCTTCTTTCTCCTCTGCAAGGTGTGTTTTCAGAAAGGAAGGAAATAGAGATGTGAGGTAGTCGAGGGAACAACATTTGACAAAATTCCAGTGTTCCACGGGCGTTGGGGACGGGGGGACGGGGGGACGAGGGGGACACATTTCCGGGACGGGGGGACCAAGGGCCTAAATTTGGGGATGGCGGGGGGACGGCGAGGGGACGGCGGCGGGGGGGGTGGCAGGGTGGTGGTGCTCATATATATACATATAGTACTTGAAAAACTAGTTTTGAAAAGATGTATAACAGTATAACAGTATAAGAATTAGATTTCAAATGAAACTATAGGAAATACCAAGATTATTAGATTACTTAGATTAGTGATATGTAACTAATTGCTAAATGCTAATTGCTAAAACTAAAAGTAAATAAAATTTGACAAATGAAATTGTCAAATTGGAGATTTCTCATTTCTATCATATGAATATCGAAAAAGGAAAATGAAAAATATGAATATCTGATGCCATTGCAAAGTCTATAATAATAAAGATGATTACATGATTCATCATTACAATGAGTAGCCAAATACAAATACGTGTAGCAATAGCATTACAAAAGAGACGAGTCAAATACAAAATGACAAAACTGAAAAGTGAAAACTCAAACTGTAGCTAATGGAGGCCTCTAATCATCTACAAACTCCTCCTCACTGGAACTGCTGGACTCCTGAGGATCAAGGTCCCTCAAGCTCACACCAACTAGCCCTGCATCTAAAGTGGTAGGATCATCCTCATCAATCTATGAAGGCTCCTCTGGCTCTACATCCCATCGTGCCACTGGACTCTCCTTGTACATAAGTGTCTTGCTGTCAATGAGACGCAAAGCACTGTGTACAGCCACAAGCTTCTCTGCTCTCTTAGAGGTAAGTCTGTTCCTCTTAAGAGAGTGGATGAAGCTATATGTAGACCAGTTCCTCTCAGCAGCTGAAGAACTGGAAACCTGGGATAGCAGACGGATGGCTAGAGTGGTGGTCAAAGATTTCGGGCCATGACATTTCCACCACAAAAGTGGGTCCTCCTGTGCCATAATGTCTATATCCATCTTTGCCGCATTTGAATAACCTCTAAGAGTGGCAAATCTTCCCCACTCAGTGCGCATTGTGCTGGCATCTCTGGAATCAAACATCTTCTCTATGCACCTAAAGAAACCCGCCTTCACCTCATCATCCTCAATCAGTGTCATTCTACCTGGTCTAGCCTTGTACCACTTAGGATTCAAGGCAAAGGCAGCCATATGCAAAGGAGTGTTCAACTTGTCCCATCTACTCTGAATGATAGGATGGATTTTCTCATTGTAGAATGCTAGAGAGGGGTCCTTCACTCGCACAGTAGCCCTCATCTGGCCAAGCATAGAGTCAATGCACTCATACACCTCTCCAAGGTTAGGTGCATCCCCATCCCCATATCTTATCACCTGGAATACTGGAGAAATGATGGAGACAATGTATTTCGCATCAGTCCAAAACACGTCACTCTTCACTATCTCCTTCACCCTTCTCCTCTGCTCTGTCTTGGCCTCAGCCCACCTATTCCACTCATTAGTCATAACCATGAGTTGCAATGCCTCTTGCAACTCAATCATTCTCTCTAAGAGAATGAAATAGGATGCATATCTAGTCTCAACTGGTTTCAAGAACTCCTTCTTTGTGAAGGTCCTGAAGAGTGCATGTGAAATGTGGTGGTTGCAGATAAACATTTGCACATCTCTCGCATCGGTGACCACTCCTCTAATCCAGTCAATCTTCCCCATGTCCTTGAGTGCATTGTTCATGGCATGCACACAACATGGGGTCCACCAAATGTGTCTATAGGCAGCCTCAACGAGTCTCCCTGCTGCTCTACACACATAGGCTGCATCTGTCACTACTTGGACCACATTTTGTGGCCCAACCTCCTCAATAGCCTCCCTGAGGACCTGAAACTGGAAATCAGCATCTTTACGATGCCCTGTACAATCAACTGCTCTAAGGAAGTATGGGCCCTCTGCACATGTGACCATGACGTTGATGAGTGGACGATGGCTAATGTTCGTCCACCCATCCATAACTATGCTGCACCCCGATGCCACCCAACATGCCTTCATCTTCTCCATCAAAATATTGATCTTGGAATAGCTTTTATCCAAGATCGAGGTCCTCATTTTCGTCTCCCCTGGTGGCACATAAGATGCTCCTCCCTTGGCCACCATATCTATCATCTTCCTATAATAAGGAGACCATGAAACATGAAATGGAATGCCATTGGCAAAGAAGAAATTGCCAATGGATTCATCTATCTCATCTCTCAGCTGCACATTAAACATATCAGCAATGGGGTTGCTCTGTGGTGTATGCAACTTACATTTCCCAGCCCTGGCAGCAGTAGAAGTGGAAGTAGATGGAGATCCAAACATCATTCCTCCCGCCTGTGAAGCATGATAAGTATGTGGCATTGGCACATTCTGGCTGTCGTGAAGTGATGCCCTAGCAGACAAAGTAGTAGGCATTGAAATATTTGTGTCATCTGGAACCCCCCAAAGCCTGTTAAACTCAATTCTGTAATGTATATTTTTGGGTTCCTCCAAAAACTTACAATGTTTCACGCCTTTTCCTCTCCAAAATAGAAAGTGTGCATTCACCCTGCTAATGCTACCGAACCATTCTCTGTCACAAATATTGCACTTCCACTTCCTTGTTCCCCCACTTGAATGTGATGCAGTGCCTTGTACTGATATTTGTGAAGCAAACTGTTTTAGAGGAGACTTAGGATCAAAATGACCCCTAGCATATGGTGCCAACAACTCTGAAGGGCAACCTGTACTAGCTGCTGCACTTGCCATAGAACTAGATTGGGCTCCAGGATCAGCCCCATGGTCACCCCCCTCATTTTCAGGTTCAAATTCTGAATCATTCTCACTATGAGAATGGATTTCCATGTTATCTTCACTCGTGCCTTGGGAGCTCATTATGAAATTTTCAAATTGACACTGCATTTCACAAAATAAAAATAAAAATAAAAATAAAATCAGCCTTGTTTAACAATATATTTTTAAATTTTTTTCCTATTCATCTCAAAATGAGATTTGATGTTGAATCTTGAGGGCAAAATGATGAATCATTTTGCCCTCAAGATTCAACATCAAATCTCATTTTGAGTCTTGAGATGAATAGGGAAAAAAAATTAAAAAAACCAAAAATGACATAGAACAATGAAAATCAGAAAGTAAAACAAAAAAAAAACAAGAAGAAGTTGAAAAACCCTACCTTGTGCTTGAAAAATCTCTCCAAAATGTAGAAGAATCTTCTTCTTCCTCTTCTTCTTGCTTCTTCTAGCTCCTATCACGCTTGTAGTCACTTTTCTCACCCCTTCAATCAATCTTCTTCAAGCTATTCCTCCTCTTCAAGCTGCTGGAAAAAAAATCAGTTTTGCATAATGAGAGTGAAATCCAAAATAAACATGCTTTTGTGTTGTTTTGGGGGGTAGGGTGGGGCCCATGTCCAATTAGGGTTACCCCTTAACCCCCCCCAAAAAGCACATATTATAAAAAACTTAAAAAAAAAAGCAAAAATGTCTTTTAATCGCGTGGGAACGTGGGAGACGCCTGGGCGTCTCCTCGTCCCTCGAGAGACGCTTGGACGTCTCTTGAGGGACAGGGAGACGCCCAGGCATCTCCCACGGAGATGCCTAGGCGTCTCCCATGGAGACGCCCAGGCGTCTCCCATGGAGACGCCCAGACGTCCCCCAGGAGACGCCCAGACGTCTCCGCGTCGGGGACGTCTCCACGTCCCGGCGGAGTTTGGGTGGCGGTGGCGGGACGGCGGGGGACGTCACGTCCCCGTCCCCGCATCCACGAGATGTCTCTGATGGGGGGACGCGCCCAAAAAGGGGGGGGATGCGTCCCCGTGGTTCACTGCAAAATTCTTGTCCTAAAGTGCGGTAACTTTAAGTCATACACAGGTGGGCGGGAAGAGAAGGTGCTTTAAAATTTAAATCTGGATGCATCCATCAAACGGCCTCCGTTAACGATGAACTGAACGAAGATGAGTCACAGCTGGGCCCACATCAGCCACCTAAGCGGGTCAACTCTTGAGTGTGTTGGTTAAGCCCAGCCAATCATACCTAACTAGTCTAATTCCAACTCAACACAAATAGATTTTTTTATAAAATTTAGATAATTTTATTTTATGAGATTTTCTTTGTGTTAATGTTATATTTTATTAATATTATAAGTAGTTAGATTGAATAACCCATTGATATACTTATCATGAAGTATATAATGAAAATAGTGAAGTGATCTACAATTTCTATGAAAATGTTTCTAGAATTTAGTAGAATAAGAATTTGAGTTATTATTTATTTATTTATTTCAATTATTTAATAGTAGGATATAAAGTTGCACAAGTTTGAAAGTTGAATATAAAAATAAGAATAAATCATAAGATAAACTCAAAATTTATGTCTTAGAAAAATAACGTGTAGACAAAATTATTCATCTACCAAATATATTAACAAAATTAGAACAAATACATAGAGAATATACAAATTAGCTCATCTAAGTGCTCACTATAAAATCTCAAATGTCTTCTACTATTAAATTCTCCTCAATTTGATCACCACAACACTGCTCACATAAGCCTTCATTAATAAGTATTTGTCAATATTGAATATATTTTTAGTGGTATTGCTTTCATATAATTTTCAATCTTATCTATTAGTTCCTACCAAAGGTTAATACTTATGCATCCATTGCATTTAATTTTCTATTAGTTGAACTAATGACATCATAGAATTAAAAAAATGAATGGAATTTCTATTGCCTACATTTTTTTTTATTATTTTACATATAATTATACAAATGCATTTTTTCTTTTTTTTTATTGGTCCATATTGTGAACAGTTAGTGTTACATTAAATTTTTTCATTCTTTATATTAAAGATGTTAAAGAAATTTGAATTCATTTAATATAAGGCAATCAAATTATTATTGATCGTCCTTTTTTGATGGCTTTTTCACATCTCCTTTAATTCATTTATTTCTTGTCATCATCGTCAACCTCACTAAAATTGACACTAGTGCCTATAGTTCTAGGGCTAATATTAGCTCAATTTTTTTGGTGTATTTTTTTCCAAAGGCTTTAGGTTATTTCATTTAGGACTTTCTCACCCCTAATGTCCCTTTCATTTAAAATAAAAGTCTCTCAAACACATTTTCTAGATTTTTCATAGATCTCATAATGTTCAAACCTACACCCGAGAAAGAATCTCTTTACATTTTCTACCTAAGATGGCCTTTGTATCTGTTGTCATGCTCTGTGAAGTGTACCTGTTCTTGTAAACACAATGCACTCAATAAATCACTACAAGCAATGGTTAGTGAATTAAATCAATGAAATGTAAAACCATAGCTAATCGACTTATTGCCTCCTAATAAATGCGAGTATGAAAAATGCTCTCAAATCTGATTATGCAAATTTGAGTGACTTGATTACACTTAGATGGAGGATTTAAATGATGAAGATGCATGATCTAGCAAGAATAGCATGATTAAGCTATATGAATTCATGATTGATTTAGAAAATGAACTAAGATTAAGATGCAATTAAGCTAAAATTGAGCATGATAACATTGCTAAGAATGATAAACTAGAAGGTAGATGCCTATAGCTACAATGCATTAGATGAAAATTAAATTGGGACCCATATTGCTCCAAAATGAGGTCTATTTATAGAATTTTCCAAGGCTAGGGGTGAGGTGGCAAGAATTAACAGTCAAGATTGATCTGAAGATATAAATGGTTAAATTGGAGGAAGTTGGTAAAGGGGTTGGATTAAAGGGAACATCTATCATCTCTATGGTGACAAGTGTCAAGAGGCTTCTAGAAGGAGTTAGATGAAAGGGAACACTTAGTGACAAGTGTCACAAAGGTTCTAGAAGAGGTTGGATGAAAGGGGACATGGTGGTAGGTAGAATGGGTTAGGTCTAGGAATGGTTAGGTTTAGGAGTGGTAGAAGTTAGGAGAATTTGAATTTAGAAATTCAAATAATATGAAAAGGCTAATCAATCTCAACAACTCATGAATTTTATTTGTTTTAATTAATTAGGGGATTTGGAAGAAATGATTTTGGTGAAGGGAAATTATTTAATTAAAAGGGATTATTGAAATGAACCTATTAAGTAAATCCTTAGATTTATTAATAAGTAGATGAAAGGGAAAATTTAATCAAATGGCTAATGAATTCAATTAAATTGGGGAGGGAGATTAATTAAATAATTGCTTATTTAATTAATTATCTTCAGACCATTTTTAGGTGTATACATTTTTCCCCTCTTTGAAGTGAGGTGTGATAATGCATTGATTCAAAGAATAATCTCATTTTGATGTTGATATTGGTTTGATAGGATGCTCCAGCTCTTGATTGCTAAATTTTGGTATGATGATGCCCCCTCGGGAGATCAATTGAGATAATTGATCTTTGGAGTTTTTGCGAAATTGATATCCTGATAGATTTGATTTGATTTCTGCAACTGTGTTTTGATGAAAATGCGAGTTCTTTTATTAGCTTGATTGGATAGATTGGTAAGATTGACAAATCTTAATTGATTATATTCAGTCTGGTTTCAGGAAGGATTCATCCTGTATAAGACAATGATGATCAAAGTGTCTGGTTTCAGGAAGGATACATCCTATATAAGACATGATCAGAACGTCTGGTTTTAGGAAGGATACATCCTGTATAAGACATGATTCAAAATCAGATCATCTGGTTTCAGGAAGGATACATCCTGTATAAGACATGATTCATAATCGATTAGGTTTGATTGATTGATTTGATTTGATAAGATTGATTAGATAAAGAACTGACAGTTTGTTGATATCAAGTTGCAGAAATTTTTGGATATGCTAATGTTGATTCTGTTGAGAGAGAGATAGCATAAGATTTTCACTGGGTTGATAATATGTGAAGAGATTATGAGTCATTCGTCTGATTGCATATACTTTTGATGATATCTTGATGATTCCTGCGATAGATTTAACCTTGGATAAAAAGGAGCATGTAGGATCCCATGCAAGAATGAAATGCAAAGCTACAACCAGACCAGTCACTGGATTATTTTGTGTTTTATCATCATTGAGCTTTTTTAAATGTGGGAAGTGAGTGCAAACATCGATGGTATAATTAAACCATGATGACCTGAGAACTACTTTCTTGGATTTTGATATAGCAAGTTAGCACAAGCATCAAGGTATATTTTAACCAAGATGACCTAAGTGTTGCTTGCGTAAAACAGAAAGTATTAATCATTTCAATACGCAAATCGGAAATGTCTTCAATGATACTTCGATGATCATGTCCCAAGACAAATTTGCACATATTAATGATTAATTTTCAGATAGCAGACAAGAAAAAATATCATGTTTCTTCCTTGTTCCTCTAGTCGATGACATCCTGGAGTCACTCAGAAATCATGATAGCGAAAAGCAATATAGAAAAGTTAAACAACCATGTTACAATCATTATCCAAAAGATATTATCCATTGAAAAGTGTGTGATGTGCTTGGATTGATTTTGTGATAGCTTGATAGTTGATAATTTGATCTCGTGTTCAACATTGGATGTGTCTCAGTTTTCGCTTGATAAGAGTTGTCTAACAGTTGTTCTACCTATTTGATTAAGCTCAGAATGATCAATAGTTTTGCCCCCAGCTAGGTGTAGGATTTTGCCCCAAGCCTAGAAACAAAGTTTTTATGATATATCCAATGATCCAAACCATGTCAAGAAGCCACTTGGGATGTATGCATATGTACCAAGGCTTTATGATGGTCAGCGCTGATGGAGGATGAATGCAAGCAGAAAAATGCATGAACTAATAGATGGAAGAGCTAGCAGACAGATAACGCATGTTTGCCAGGTTTTCATTGTCTGTTTTTATTGCACTTTTTTTTTATATTTGATTTTTTTGTATTTTTCTTTTTCACTTTTTTTTAATTTTTATGATTTTTCACTGTTTTTTATTTTTCCTGATTTTTCACTGTTTTTTATTTTTTCTAATTTTTCAGACATAGAATTTCTTCAGATGCATGCTATTGATAGGTTCCTCGAGCTGATCTTCATCCTTTGTTGATAGCTAATATGCTCCTGACCCAAATACTATTGTGACCACAAATGGACCTAACCAGTTTGGTTCAAATTTTCCTTTCTTTTCTTGATCTACTTGGTTGCGTGGATTTTCCTTTAGTACTAGTTCTCCCACTTGAAAGATTTGTGGTTTAAACTTATGATTATAGCTCCAACAAATTCTTTGCTGATATTCCTTTAAATGATCAAAGGCATTTTGTCTTCATTCATGGATCAGTTCTAATTCTTGTAGTCTAGATACTCATTGTTCTTCATCTGGGATGAGACCTTTTAGTGATACACGTAGAGATTGTTGGTATTTTGGTATGGTTTTGTCATTGATGTCAACACCTACTAAACACTTATCAACTCTGGCACTTTGGAGAATCAACAACATTCATTGACAAGCAAGTGACTCATGCATAGTCACTGTATCTGGTACACCGGTAAGATATAATGATCACTGGCACTTGGAATGATATGGAAAACACATGGTAATGTCGAAGACATCATTTGGACATCTTGTCTTGGAGAATTGTTTTTTGGTATATTCATATTTGCATATTTGCTGTTACCGGCAAATAGATCTAGGGTGACATCGGCAAGTTTATCTTTTCCAGATCAGCACGACATGCTATGGAGATGATTAATTATTGTTGTAAATGCATTAAGCCAACATGTTGAATTGGTTATTGCATCGAATATTGTATTGTTTGTAAAATGTTTTTATTGTAATATCTTGTAGAGCTGACCTACTAAAATTGGTCTCAGGTTATGGTATAAATGTAAGATCTTATTTGTAAGATCAAATTTGGAATGCAAAAAAGGATTGTGTGAAGGTATATGAGAGAATAAGTAGAGATATACACGCAGACATCATTTGAAGATTGAAGGAGGGTTTTTGTGAAGACAATCAAAACTACACCGGTACTGAATCCAGCATATGAAGATGCTATTTTGTGTAGTACATTCTTATTGGATTTAACCATCCAATAGTAGTTAGTGTGATTCCCATTTTGTAATTTAGTAGTGAGCTCTAGGCGCTTGGCTTTTCTGCATCCGCAGACCCCATTTATGTACACTTACTATCTGCAGTAGTATCATCTCATTGTGGGTAAGGTTTCCCATCATGGTTTTTCCCCTTATAGGGTTTCCACGTACAAATATTGGTGTTATATGTTGTGGATGACTTTGTCTTTATGTTTCATGCACTAATCCTTACCGGTATAGCAATTAACTGTTAAAACTTTCTATCGGCATGTTAAACTGGCTTACCGGTATTAAGCAGTAAGTTGGTTAAGTTGTTTTTGGTTTGAATTTATTTGACAACTGATTCACCCCCCTCCCTCTCAATTGTCTCTGGGACCTAACAATTGGTATCAGAGCTTAGTCCTCTTTTGTAGAAATTTAACAGCTTGAGGAGATCCAATGTCTACTAACTATTTCAGAAAGGACAGTCTTAAACTTGATGGAACCAACTATGGCATATGGAAGATTAGAATGGTGACACATCTAAATTGCATTAGAAAGGACATCTGGGATGTTACAAAGAATGTTTATACTACTCCTACTCAGAGTCAGCCCACTCCACCCAACTTGACTAAAGATGAGGAAAATGATTGCAAAGCAAGAGAAGCACTTTTGAGCACATTATCAGATCAACAAATCATGGGACTATCAAATAAGTCTACTGCTAAAGCTATTTGGGATCATTTGGAAACACTGAATGAAAGAGATTCCACAGTCAAAATTGCAAAACTTGAAAGCTTCTGGGTCAGGTATGAACATCTAAAAATGGCAGAAGATGAAAGGATTTCTACTTTTATGGAAAGAGTAAATGAGATTGTTTTGGGTATTAAATGTTGTGGAGGAACCTTAAGTGAGGATGAAATTATTTCAAAAATTTTTAAGAGGATTGCCACCGGCATTTAAAATGAAAGTCACTGCTATAAATGAGTTAAGAACAATGCCTAATACATCAGTTACTAGGGATACATTAATTGGGAAACTTTCAGCTTTTGAAATTGAAGAATTTGGTCCTGTTACTACTATAAAGACAGATTTGGCCTTTAAAGCATCAACATCATCTGCTCCATCATTTGACAAATCTGATTGGAAAGCCTTTTCTGCAATAGAACTTGAAGAAAGCAGGAAAGAGAATGAAGAACTTGAAGAACTTGAAGCACTATTTGCAAGAAAAATGTTGAAAGGTCCAGTTGGAAGTAAGTATGAAGGTAAAGCACCCTTTAAATGTTTTAACTACAATAAGATTGGTCATATGGCTTCAAGATGCCCTGATAGACATGCTAGACTAAGAGAAGAAGCTAGAAGAACATACAAGCCTAATCCTAAATATTAGAGATACAGATTTAAGAAGAATAAAGACAAATCTTGTTACATTGCTGATGAAGGTGTGATTGATGATTCTTATGAGGATCCAACAGACAATGGATGGGTTTTTGTTGCTATAACAAAAGATCAACCGGCACCTACTGCTCAACCGGTAGTACAAGCCTTGGCAGCTAAAGTTGAAGTAAAGGATGAATGGATCATTAATTTAGGATGCTCACATCATATGACAGGAGGCAAAGTTAAATTCTTGAACTTTCAAGAAAAAAATAGAGGCTTAGTGAGATTTGGAGATGACAAAGCTTGTTTAATCAAAGGTAAGGGTACAATATCTCTTCATGGTAAGCATAACACTAACAATGTTTACTATGTTGAAGGATTAAAGTATAATCTTTTGAGTGTTGGTCAATTAGTTGAGAAAGGATTTCAGTTACAATTTAAAAATGAAAAATACAAAATCATGAACAGAACTGGTTTGGAAATTGCAACCGGTAATCAGACTAGAGGTAATATCTTTCATTTGAATAACAGTGAAAAGACATGCTTGATTGCACATATAGATGAAAGTTGGTTATGGCATAAGAGACTCTGTCATGTAAACTTTGATTGCATGGTGAAGATCAATACTACTAAGGCAGTTAGAAATTTACCTAAAATTGTCAAACCTCATAATACAGTATGTAAGGAATGTCAATTTGGTAAACAAGTTAGAGCTAGTTTCAAAAGTATTCTAGAAAAATCCAATAATGCTCTTGATTTGATTCACACTGATTTATGTGGTCCAGCTAGAACTAAAAGCTTATAAGGTGATAGATATTTTATGCTAATCGTTGATGACTACTCTAGAATGTGTTGGGTTACTTTTCTTAGAGAAAAATTAGAAGCATTTGGAAAATTTAAATTGTTCAAAGAAATGGATGAAACCGGTAAGAAAATCAAATGTCTAAGATCAGATCAAGGAGGAGAATTTACATCTAAGGAATTTAATACATTCTATGAAGTGAATGGAATCAGAAGACAACTATCAGCACCTTGGACACCATAGCAGAATGGAGTTGTTGAAAGGAAAAACAAAACTATCTTGGATGCAAGAAGAAGTATGTTATTAGAAGCAAACCTACTACATGTATATTGGAGAGAGGTAGTCCATATAATAGTCTATACATTCAACAAAGTTCACATCAAAGGTGAAACTGGTAAAACCCCTCATGAACTATGGTTTGGTAATACTCCTACTCTTAAGTATTTCAAAATTTTTGGAAGTAAATGTTATATCAAAAGAGATGATTATATTGGAAAATTTGATCTTAGAAGTGATGAAGGAATATTTCTTGGTTATCCATCTAAGAGCACGACATATAGATGTTTTAACAAAAGATTGCAGAAAATTGTTGAAAGTACAAATGTAAAGATTGATGAACAATTAAGAGGAACTTCAAGGTATATAGACTCTGAACCGGCAACAAAATTTTTGGCAAATGAACCTACTCTAAATCCACCAGTACAGAATGAAGATCCAGTTACCTCGGTATCATCCGAGGATTCCACAGTAACTGAGGAACAACAACAAACAAAGACACCTCGATATGTAAGACTGAATCATTTTGAAGATCAAATAATTGGAAACAAGTTTAAAGGAGTTATGACAAGAGGAAGATTGGCAAATGAAGAGGTATGTCTTATTTCTCAAATTGAACCATCATCTGTTAATGAGGCATGTGAAGATAAATTTTGGATTAAAGCTATGGAAGAAGAATTAGAACAAATTGAGAAAAATAACACTTGGACATTAGTTCCCTGGCCTAAAGATAAAAATATAATTGGAACCAAATGGGTATTCAGAAACAAACTCAATGAAGATGGTAAGGTTGTCAGAAATAAAGCAAGACTAGTGTGTAAGGGATATTCTCAGAAGGAAGGAGTTGATTACAATGAAACCTTTCCACCAGTAGCTAGAATTGAGGCAGTCAGATTATTTTTGGCTTTTGTAGCACACAAGAACTACAAAGTTTATCAAATGGATATTAAATGTGTGTTTTTGAATGGAGATCTTGAAGAGGAAGTGTACATTGAACAACTTGATGGATTTTCTTTGACAGATGACAATGATATAGTTTGTAGGTTAAGAAAAGCTCTATATGGATTGAAGCAAGCTCCAAGAGCTTGGTATGCAAGATTGTATAAGTATCTTTTAAAGATTGGTTTTACTAAAGGAAATGCAGACAACAATTTATAATATAAAGTAACTAATGATGACATCTTGATTATAAAAGTATTTGTTGATGATATAATCTTTGGAGGAGAAGATGGATTATGTAAAGAATTTTCTATTAAGATGTAGCAAGAATTTGAAATGTCTATGATTGGAGAAATAAAAATTATTTTTAAGATTGCAGATTTAACAGACTGATAAAGGTATATTCTTGAGTCAATCCAAGTACTTAAAAGAGTTACTAAAGAAATTTGGGATGGAAAACTCTAAACTGGTAAGCACACCTATGACAACAAATGACAAATTATCACAAAGGGATGAATCTACACCTATTAATCCAACTAGATACAAATCTATGATAGGAGGTTTATTGTATTTGACACAAACCAGACCTGATATTATGAATGCAGTATGTATTGTTTCAAGATTTCAAAGTAATCCTAGAGAAAATCATGAATCAACAGTAAAAAGGATTTTCCGGTACTTACAAGGCACTATAAATCTTGGATTATGGTATCCTAGAGATGAAAAACTTTTAATTATGTGCATACACAGATGCAAATTGGGCAGGAGATGTGGATGATATAAAAAGCACCACCGGTAGAGCATTCTTTCTTGGAAATAGACTAGTTTCTTGGCTGAGTAAGAAACAAAGTTGTACATCTTTATCAATAGCAGAATCAGAATATGTTGCAATAGCAACTAACTGTACACAGGTACTATGGCTTAAGCAAATGTTGAAAGACATAAAGGTAAAATGCAAGGAACCTATTACTATCTATTGTGATAACACTGGAGCAATTGATATATCTAAGAATCCGGTATTAAATTCTAAAACCAAACATGTTTCTATCAAAATAAATTTTCTAAGGGAAAATGTTGAAGCAAAGGAAATAAAAGTGGTTTATGTGAATACTCAAGAGAAGATTGCAAATATCTTTACTAAACCTCTGCCTAAGGAAAATTTTGAATATCTCAGAGATCAGCTTGGGGTCATACCCCTACTGGTAGAGACTTAGGAAGTTGATGATTGTCATCAACTGACAAAATTAACAGAGAAATCTTTTATTCCAACTTTGATGGGAAGCTACTTCTTAGGGGGAGTAGTTGGTATACTATATTGATTGGTATATTGTATATGAACTTGGTTTTATTGTAACTTTGGCATTTGATGTAAAGGGGGAGAGATTGGTATGGAAAAAATTTGAAAAACAAACTTTGAAAAACACAAGGAAAACACATGTTGCTCCTAGGGGGAGATATTGTTGTTTAGGAGAGATTATCACTCTCTGTATATGTATTTTGATTTCTGATTATGATCTCTTTTTTGAGATTGTTGGTTTTTGGTATTTGGCATTTCTGTTTTGGCACTTTGATGGTTTTTCCATCTTGTGTTGCCATCAATGCCAAAGGGGGAGATTGTTGGTATTTTGGTATGGTTTTGTCATTCATGTCAACACCTACTAAACACTTATCAACTCTGGCACTTTGGAGAATCAACAACATTCACCAGCAAGCAAGTGACTCATGCACAGTCACCAGTATCTAGTACACCGGCAAGATATAATGATCACCAACACTTGGAATGATATGGAAAACACCTGGTAATGTCAAAGACATCATTTGGACATTTTGTCTTGGAGAATTGTTTTTTGGTATATTCATATTTGCATATTTGTTGTTACTGGCAAATAGGTCTAGGGTTACACCAGCAGGTTTATCTTTTCCAGATTAGCACGACAATCTATGGAGATGATTAATTATTGTTGTAAATGCATTAAGTCGACATGTTGAATCGGTTATTGCATCAGATATTGTATTATTTGTAAAATGTTTTTATTGTAATATCTTGTAGAGCCGACCTACTAAAATTGGTCTTAGGTTATCATATAAATGTAAGATCTTATTTGTAAGATCAAATGTGGAATGCGAAAAAAGGATTGTGTGAAGGTATATGCGAGAATAAGCAGAGATATACATGCAGACATCATTTGAAGATTGAAGGAGGGTTTTTGTGAAGACAATCAGAACTACACCGGTACTGAATCTAGCATATGAAGATGCTATTTTGTACAGTACATTCTTATTGGATTTAACCATCCAACTATAGTCAGTGTGACTCCCATTTTTTGATTGAGCAGTGAGCTCTAGGTGCTTGGCCTTTCTGCATGTGCAGACCCCATTTATGTACACTTACTATCTGCAGTAGTATCATCTCATTGTGGGTAAGGTTTCCCATCGTGGTTTTTCCCCTTATAGGGTTTCCAAGTACAAATATTGGTGTTATGTGTTGTGGATGACTTTGTCTTTATGTGTCATGCACTAATCCTTACCGGTATAGCAATTAACTGTTAAAACTTTCTACCGACATGTTAAACTGGTTTATCGGTATTAAGCAGTAAGTTGGTTAAGTTGTTTTTGGTTTGAATTTATTTGACAACTGATTCACCCCCCCCTCTTAGTTGTCTCCAGGACCTAACAAAGAGGGTATCTCTTCTTCAATTGGCAATATGGCTTCTGATCCATATACAAGAGAGAAAGGTGTGGTACCTGTTGGTGTGCGGATACTGGTGTAGTAAGCCCATAGAGCAGGGTTCAGGTGGATATGCCAATCTTTTCCAGCATTGTTTACTATCTTTTTGAGGATTTTCAGAATAGTTTTGTTAGATGCTTCTACCTGCCTATTTCCCTGTGGATAATATGGTGTGGAGAATATGTGCTAGATTTTGAACTTCTCACATAGCTCTTATACATCTTTATTCTTGAATGGTCTCACATTATCAGTGATAATGATCATTGGTATTCCATAGTGAAAGATGATATAGTTTAAGATAAATGCAACAATTTTTTTTCCTGTGATATTTATGAGAGGTACAACTTCAATCCATTTTGAAAAATATTTTGTAGCTATTAGGATGAATTTGTGTCCATTAGATGAAGGATTTATCTTTCCTACCAGTTTGAGTCCCCATTGACAAAAAGGCCAAGATGTTGCTAAAGCATGAAGTTCTTGTGCTAGTGCATGAATCAAATTCTCATGGATCTGACATTGTTTACATGTTCTTGCTATTTTAAAAGAATCTTGTTCCATAGTCAGCCAATAATAGCCCAAGCGTATGAGTTTATTTGAAAGGGTAAGACCACTTGAATGATTGCCACAAATGTCATTATGGACTTCATGTAAGGCCTTCTTAGATTCTTCTTGTTCAAGACATCTTAAAAGAGTACTGTTCAAACCTCGTTTAAACAGGGTATCCACGACGAGAGTAAAATGAGAGGATTGGCGAATAAAGTTTCTTTTTTGGTTTTTCGATAAGTCAGGAGGTAAGATGTTGTCTTTCAAGTATGTGTAATTTTTGCCATAGCGGGAGGAATTGTGTCCAATAAGTTGATAGATGGTTTGGGAATCAGAACAATTAAAGGTGGGATGAAACAACTCTTCTACCAGGAATTCATAATGCTGTTGATTTTCATATGTCTGTAGGAGAGAAGCAAGTGTAGCCATGGCATCTGCTGCTTTATTATCATTTATGAGAATCTTCTCAAATGTGATTTCAACAAAGTATTTCTTGATATCATCCACCATATTTTTGTAAGGCATGAGTTTGTCATCTTTTGTTTGATAGTCATCATTGATTTGATTAATGACAAGCTGAGAGTTTCCAAAGACTTGAAGCTGTGTTATATTCCATTCTACGGCCATTTTGATGCCTGTTACCAATGCTTCATACTCTACTATATTGTTTGTGCATGGAAAGCTTAATTTGTATGCTTTTGGGATTGTATGTCCTTGTGGTGTGATGAATAGAACTCCTGCTCTTGATCCGTGTTGTGTATATCAACCATCAAAGTATAGTTGCCATGCTTTTGTTGTGACTGTTAGGATATCCACATCAGGAAATTCAATCTGTAGAGGATGATCATCTTGAAGTGGTGTTTCTACTAGTTGATTTGCGATGACTTGTCCTTTAATAGCTTTTCTATCAACATATTCGATATCAAACTCACTTAGAATCATGATCCATTTTGCTAGTCTTCCTGTTAATGCTGCTTTGTTGAGTAAATATTTTAGAGGATCGATTTTAGCTATCAACTTGATTGAGTGAGATAGTAGATAGTGTCGTAGTTTTTGAGAAGAAAAAATTACTACCAAGCATGCTTTTTCTGTTGATGAATAGTTAACCTCGTATCCCACTAGTGTTCTGCTGATATAGTAGATGGCTCATTCTTTTCCTTCCTTATCCTCTTATGCGAGAAAAACTCCCAATGATGCTTCGGTAGTTGATACATAGAGTAATAATGGTTTTCCTGGAATTGGTGACATTACAAATAGGTGGTTGCATGAGATATGCCTTGATCTTGTTGAATGCTTCTTCACATTGATGGTCCCATTTGAAATTAACATGTTTGTGTAATAGATGAGTAAATGGTTGACATTTATCTACTAATTGAGCCACAAATCTTCTGATTGACTGAAGTTTTCCTTGTAGTGATCTTAGTTGACTGATATTCTTGGAAGATGCCATTTCCATGATTGCTTTTACCTTAGCTGGATCCACTTTGATACATCTAGCTGAAACAATGTATCCCAATAGCTTTCCTGAAGTAACACCAAAGGTACATTTTTTTGGATTTAACCTTGGCTTGTATTGTTCTAACCTGTCAAAGATCTTTTCCAGTATCTCTATATGTTCTTCTATGTTATATGATTTGGCCAATATGTCATCTACATAGTCTTCCATGAATGTATGCATCATGTCATGAAATATAGTTGTCATAGCTCTTTGATATGTAGCATCTGCATTCTTTAGTCCAAAAGGCATGACATTCCAACAAAAAGTACCCCATGGACATTTGAAAGTTGTCTTTTCTTGATCTTTGGATGCTATTTTGATCTAATTATATCTAGAGAAACCATCCATTAGAGAAAACATGGAGTGTCCAGCAGTTAAATCTATAATGATGTCGATTTTAGGCAAAGGAAAGTCATCCTTTGGACATGCGTTATTAAGATCTCTGAAGTCTATGTATATTCTGATGCATTTATCTGGTTTTGAAATAGGAATGATGTTGGATACCCATTGAGGATATACTACAAGTCTGATGAATCCGACATCCAGTAATTTCTTTAGTTCTGCTTTGACTAGGAGAGCGATATGCGGATGCATTTTCCTTAACTTCTATTTGACTGGTTTGGCTCCTAGACTAACATTCAAGTGATGCATAATAAGCCTTGGATCTAACCCTAGCATGTCTGCATATGACCAGGCAAAATTGATTTGTTGCTGTTTGAAGAATTCCACATATTGTTGCATTTCTACCTCTGATAAAGATGTTGTTGGATGAAGAATCTTTGGTTGTTCTATTGTGCCAATGTTAATTGCCTTTGTTGGTTCGATCAAAATGGATGATCTTTCTTGATAGTGCTCAGGTAAAGTGTCAAATCTCCCATCTTTCGGTGCCTCGAGGAGGTTTTCACCGTTAGATTCATCCTTTGTTTTTACTTTTTCTTAGTCTAATGTTGCCAATAAATGGTTTTCAACATTAGACTTGATATTGTTTTCTTTATTTTCACTTTTGCGACTAGGAGATCTGGCACCCATTTGACTAGAAGATGCATTGCTGAAATTCCTGGTGAGAGTTGTTATAGGTTTGATTGCATTAAGATATACAAATATGACATGGTCATTTGGAAAGGTATTAATGGTGGTATGTCCTTCATTTCTCCAATCAATAAGCTTAGGGTGAATTAGAGGTAGGGGATCTTCAGGTTGGGATGTTTCGAGGATTTCAAGGGTCATGATGGATGTATCAAAGTTTTTGATATGTATGTTGATGTCTTGGATGGTACTCCCATCATAATGACCTTGCGTAAGAAGTTCCTGATCATCCTCAGTTAAGTCCAAGTCAGTTGAATGTGATTCTAATTCAAGTGAACTAGTTCCTGACATTTGTCCTGCATACGTGTGAACTACATCTCCTTCAAAGCATTTTTCTTCAACTGATTCTTCAGAGTGATAGGAATCCCATTCCCATTCATTAGGATCTGTATCACTTGCAGCTTGCAATCTACAGATTTGATCATATAGCATTTCTTCTTCTTTTCTGGCTATACTTTTCCTTCTTTCATATTCAACCTCTTCTGGACTGAGATTGAGATCTGTCAATTTTTCTATGAGTTCTCCTGGACTTATAATAGCTTCTTTCTTGTTTTTATTGAGATTTAATGCTGCTTGAGAGATGCTTTTGGTTTGTTTCTCTTGTTGATTTGAAGCTTTCTTCTTTTGCCATTTTGTGTTTGCTTGTTCTTGTTGCTTAGCTGATTTTTCTTCCCTTTCAATTGCCAGTTGTTCTTGTTTGTTTTCATATTCATCTTGTTGTTGACTAAAAGATGTGTCTTTCGGTAGAGTGACTTGTCTGTACCCTAAGCCTGTTTTGTCATTGGTCTGCTGAGTGTAAGGTTGAATAGGTTTTGAGATACCTTCTTTTCTTTTTCCTATAGGGCCTGTCCTAGTATATCCCATTCTTTTGAGAATGTTAAATCCTTTTCCATATTTTTCTATAGGTATTCTGACATTGTTGACCTTTTGTTGAGCTTCTTCATCATTGTATAGCCATTGTAGCACATCTTTGTCTTTTGTCTCCTCTGATAAGGTTCCAACACTAATGAATGCTCCATCAAATATTGGAAGATGTTTCACAATTGGTTGTTGTTTAGAGTTTGATGGTTTTCCAAAGGATTTAGGAGAAAGTGGTAATTGTGATATTGAGTATTCTTCGTTCCCTCGATCTCCTAGTTGCATTTGTTTTTCCATGCTTGATAGAATAGATGCAAATGATTGTTCCTTGGATTGTGTTCTTGAAGTTGATACCTCCCTGTTATGTGGAACAATGACTTCTTGAGTCATTTTTAGATTGCTACAATATTGGAATGGATTCGCATCTGCAGAGATTGTGATTTCTTGTCCCTCGTATGGAAATTTTACACATTGATGGTATGTTGATGGGATGGCTTGTAAGTCATGTATCCATGGTCTCCCTAGGAGCACATTATATGATAGGTCCAAGTCTAGAACTTGGCATGTTGTATCTTTTTGTAGAGGTCCCACTCTAATGGGTAGTATCACAATTCCCTTAGAGGAACGTTCTTCTTCATCATAGGCCTTAATGGTGATCCTTTTTCGGACATCAACTACATCTTTTGAATACCCTAAGGTACGAACAAGACTCAATGAGCAAATATTTAGGCCAGCTCCACCATCTATTAGAACACGCTTAACTCTCATTTTGTGAATAAGGACTTCTAGATGCAAAGGAGCGTTGTGAGGATGTTGCAAGGACATGTCGTCTTCTTCAGTGAATGATAAGAAATGAGGGGTTGTGAGGTGTCCCACCATTGTTTGGAATTGATCAATACCAAGATCTTTGGATATGGTTGTATCTACTAATGCTCATTCAAGAATTTATTTATGTGTGGGTGAAAGCTTTAAAAGTTCCAAGATAGATATTTGTGCAAGTGTTTTTTGCAATTGCTCCACTAGGTTGTATTGTTTTGCTGTAGTGGATGATGTGTTTGTTGTAGGACTAGGAAAAAAAACTTTGGCTTTGCTTCTTGTGATAGCCTGAGCATGTTCTTGATTTTGTTTTTCTTTAACTACAATCACATTCACCACATTGTCATATGTATGAGTGTAGTTTACCTTTGCTTTACCCTTACCATTGTTTGTTGTTGATGATTCACCTTTCTCATAGTTTGGAAGTGGAGTTTTAAAAGCTGTATGAGATTCTTTTATTGTATGTCCATCCATTGTTAGTACTCCATTATCAATCATATCTTGTATGATATGTTTCAACTTCTGACAACTATCTGTGTGATGTCCCTTGTTTCGATGGAAATCGTAATATTGATTATCATTCCACCAATATGGTTTGATTTGAGGTTCGTAGTTCCTTTCTTCTGGTAAAGTGATCAATTTGTTTGCGAGAAGTGTCTTTAGTGCTGATCCAAGGGGTTCACCAATGTCTGTAAATTGTCTTCGAAAAAAAAATTTGATAGTTTCTCTTTGGTGATTGTTGCTTTGTTGAGCTACTACTGAGTGAGTAGATAAATTGAAAACCAATTGTTTTGGTTTCACATTGTTGTTATCTACCATTCCATCATTGACAACATTTCGATTTCTATTCCAAAAAATTTTGTTTATCATTGTGGTTGTTGTTATTGTTGTTGTTAGGAGGATGGACTGCTTCTTTATATATTTTCAACTCACCCTTCTTTATCATGGCTTCTTCCATTCTGATTCCATTATCAACCATTTTTCCAAAACTTTTATTTCCTTGCATTTTTAAGTGATAACTCATTTGATCATTTAAGTTGTCAATGAATATGTCCTTTTTTTCGTATTCTGGTACTGTACAAGGATACCACAATGCTAGGCATCTCCATCATTGTAAGAATGTCATGAAGGGTTCTCCACTTTTTTGTTTAGTGTTACATAGGTCTAGCATTGTTAATTCATGTTGTATGTTGTAAGAGTATTGTGAGACAAACTTATCCACCAATTCTGAAAATTATCTGATTCCAGGTGGAAGTTTGGAGAACCATTCCATAGCTAGTCTAGTTAAGCTTTTCAGAAATAGTCTCATTAAGTAGGTATCCTCATGTGCGAACTCCATACTCATTGTGCAAAATTATCATATATGATCTTGAGGGTCAATACTTCCATCATATTTTTTGAATCTAGGAGTATAAAAACCTATAGGAAATGGTATCATGTTTAGGTTTCTATCAAATGGATAAGGACAGGTTTCTTGAAGTGAGTATCATCTAACATTTCATCTTTGCATCTCTTGGATTTGTGTTTGCATTGCTTGCAATTGTTGTGTGAGAGTCATGATAGGATTATCAACATGATTTGTTCTTGCACGACCATGATTTTGCATTCTAGGAGGATTGGGATCTCTTCTTGTTTCATCTCTAGCTCTTCTTGTATCCTCATTCAGGATTTCTACTTCATCTCTTCTAGGTATGCCGGTTTCTTCATTGGTTCTTGTGTTGTTGGGAATTGATGTGTCATTCATGTGGAGACCAAAGATGTCCTCATATTGTTCATTATTAGGGGGAGGATCACTTTTCTTTTGTTTCAATTTGTTTACATCAAAATCTTGGGGGAGTGTAGCACCAGATTTGGCTAGCATTAGGAAGTATTTTTCTTTTTCTTCCTCTAATAATTTCTACATGAATTTGTCAAATTGAGGATCTTTCTTGATGTCTTAGATGTTTTGTTTGGTTATTTCTTCTTCAACTTCTATTTCATCTTCATGTTCCATGGTTATGTGTTCTTTGAATGTTTTCAATGTTTCATTTTTTGTCTCTGCAATCTTTCATCTCTGAGCTCTAGTTAGAACGGGCATACACATGTGTTATTTTGATTGAGATTAAATTGTCCAAAAGGTTGTTTTGATAAGTGATCAATAGTAAATTTCAAGGCAATAGAGTGATATGAAACTAAAAGAGGATTCAAGTGTTTAAAAGTTTGCAAGTTTTTTCGATCTTCGGTTTAGGAGTGCAATGGTGATGATTTGATAAGAACCAATTCTAGTAGGAACTATATATCCTACGATGTGGGACAAGGTTATCCTAACCAAATGTTTCAGTTTCATGATAAAGGATGATAGATCCTAATGAGAAACCATGTTTGAGTGATCAGTTTATCAAAGAGGGTGATAATGCACTTTGAGATATTTAGATCTTGAACTTATTGAGGGTGAGCACTTGAAAATATTAAGGCGTTTATGTTCTAGAGTCTGATTTTGACGGATGATAACTTGACCAAGTGAACCAAGATGACAATCTAAGCATAGATTGACAGATAATAGGTGTTCATGTTTACTACAAGTTGCTCAGGTAGAAATGACAAACCTGAAACAGGCCTGTAAGACACAGCTTTGGACTGACAAATGCAGAGTTTCGTACGACAGATTATAAAGCCTGAAACGACAAGAGATACATGACAGAACGACAGACTGGTGATTTCATGTGGAAAACAGTGTTTCGTATGACATAGAATATTGACTCGTACAACAGAAGATCAAGTAATACGACAGAGAATCCTGACTCATACAACATGTATTTGAACAGTGATAAAAATTGTTTGCTTGTTTGAGTTTTTGATCACTGAATTTTGATATTTTACTTCGGTTTTTCAGTTTTAAATGTCTGATTTTTCAATTTAGGGATGAATACATAGCAAACACATGATGTGATACACGACTCTCAATCAAGCTAAACCCTAAGGAAGTTGGCTGAGAATGAAAACCTTTGCTTGTTGACTTAGGTAAACACCCAATAGCTAATCAAAATATGACCATTGAGTCTCACGCAATGGATTCTCAACACCGTATTATCTGACTCCAAATGCTAATGGGGGCATGATATGGCAAGTGACTTGGGAGAGTTACTATCTGTCTTGCACAAAGATTATCACCCTTTCAGAGGTGAATCAGGTAGCTTCTATTTTAACCAGCACTAGTAAGGGATCCGTTCAACACATCGAGGTATAAACTCAATTAAGAGGTCTCCCAACCTTGAAAACCAAGGTTTGATATACTTGAAGGTAAGGAGGAGAGCTATTCCTGAGCATTGTCGTTGCTTTGATTTTCATCAAAAAAACATTTATTTTATAGTGGGTTAGATTACTTAGCATTAGCCATTCCCACTTAGGTTGTTCCCCTCTCACCAACCTTAATGGCTAAGAGTTATTACTCCTCGGGAGGGCAAGCCTACTAAAGAAATGCACTAATGAAAGAAAAAGATGAGTCTAACTTTTTGATCACCTAAGAAAGGTGAGAGCATAGTCGCCTATCATCAAAGACACGAAACACATGATTGTTCATTCCTTTAGCAAAATTGAAATGTGCCTAGAAAAATTTAATGAATATACAACGTTTAGTTGAATTCATAGGTAACCTGCAAAATAGATCCATTAGTAGTCATTTGTGTTTTGAATTATGTCTTTGACAAGCATTTCTTTGACAAGCATCCTGCAGGAAAGAGTTAGGCTGCCAACAATCTCACAAACCAGTCAGGGTTAGCATTAGTGAAGTTTGGATTAAAATTATAAATCCCTAGCATGCAGTTTGTTAAAAATCATAGAGCCAGCGACTCGTACGACACAAATTTAGATTTCGCACAATAATACAAACAGGCTCGTACGACACAGGAATGAGCTAGAAAGAATCAGAAAATTCTAAAGCACAAACTACTACAACAAATATTTAGCTCTTGTACAACAATGAAAAGGATCTTGTATGACACATTATCAACAATTTGAAATGAGTAAAAGGGCGTCGTACAACAAAAAATCACCTCGTACGAGTTAGCATTGTCTGTCGCCCTAGGCTGAAAGGAAGTTCATATGAGCTAGAAAAGCAACTCGTACTAATTTTTGAAATAGAGTTAGATATTGATGAGGTTTACTGAAGATTAAGAGGCCAAAAGAGATGATTCCGTCCCCACGGTGAGTGCCAAAATATCGTTCTTTGTGAAGTGTACCTATTCTTGTAAACACAATGCACTCAATAAATCATTACAAGCAATGGTTAGTGAATTAAATCAATGAAATATAAAACCATAGCTAATCAACTTATTGCCTTCTAGTAAATGCGAGTATGAAAAATGCTCTCAGATCTGATTATGCAAATTCGAGTGACTTGACTACACTTAGATGGAGGATTTAAATGATGAAGATGCATGATCTAGCAAGAATAGCATGAATAATCTATATGAATTCACGATTAATCTAGAAATTGAACTAAGATTAAGATGCAATTAAGCTAAAATTGAGCATGATAACATTGCTAAGAATGATAAACTAGAAGCTAGATGCCTATAGCAACAATGGATCAAATGAAAATGAAATTGGGACCCATATTGCTCTAAAATGAGGTCTATTTATAGAATTATGCAATGCTAGGGGTGAGGTGGCAAGAATAAATGGTCAAGATTGATCTGAAGATATCAATGGTTAAATTGGAGGAAGTTGGCAAAGGGGTTGGATTAAAGGGAACATCTGTCATCTCTATGGTGACAAGTGTCAAGAGGCTTCTAGAAGGAGTTAGATGAAAGGGAACACTTAGTGACAAGTGTCACAAAGGTTGTAGAAGAGGTTGTATGAAAGGGGACATGGTGGTAGGTAGAATGGGTTAGGTCTAGGAATGGTTAGGTTTAGGAGTTGTAGAATTTAGGAGAATTTGAATTTAGAAATTCAAATAATATGAAAAGGCTAATTAATATCAACAACTCATGAATTTGATTTGTTTTAATTAATTAGGGGATTTGGAAGAAATGATTTTGGTGAAGGGAAATTAATTAATTTGAATTAATTAATTAAAGGGGATTATTGAAATGAACCTATTAAGTAAATCCTTAGATTTATTAATAAGTAGATTAAAGGAAAAATTTAATCAAATTGCTGATGAATTCAATTAAATTGGGGAGGGAGATTAATTAAATAATTTCTTATTGAATTAATTATCTTCAGACTATTTTTAGGTGTATACATCTGCTATAAAGTTCTCTTACCCCATTTCAATAGCAATCACTTTGTCTTAAGTAGCATGAAATTTTTTCATTTGTAACTTCTTGCAATCATTAACTATTAATTGAACAATAGATCCATACACATCTCAAGCTCACCCTTCCACTCTTCTAGTCTCTTCATTTCATTCTTCTCATTGAATAGGTCGAGAATTTATGAGTGTTGAAGTGTGTTGAGGAATTCAATTTTTCCTTTAATAAATTTCTCTTTGCTGGTAATAGATTAGATTTCATCAATCAAAACTCCTACCATCTTATCTATTGGTTTTACCTAAGAAGGGTCATTTGACAGGAACCGTGTAGCAAAAAATAGTGTTTAAAAAGAATGGACCTTTAGCTACCACCTATTATACATGGTTTTCAATATGGGAAAAATATCTTTGCAAACTTTTGCACCCTATGCATGAGACTGATAACAACTATATACTTTAGCCGATCTAGTAGTAATCTTTTAAAATTTGTATCTGAGTATACTATACATGGATTTTAATACCTTATATTTTTTCTTTGTCGAAGCTTGGAACAATTTCTTTTCAAATGATTCTATTGTGCCTTCATAATCTTTAATATTTTCTCGATCAGATTTTGAAAAAGGTACCTTCGGTAACAAGGTGCTGGTAAACAATCATCTGATTTGATGGGAGTGGTAGAGGATCTCGAATTCCCAACCTATTTTTCAATTATATATAATCCATGTATAATTTTTGATATGCATCATTCAATCCTAATTGATATTTATTCACTATATTTAACTCATTTTGTTGGTCCTCTGCTACTGCTTGTGTGACCATTTCTATAAATTGGTTTTAGTTTTGGATGAAACCCTGACCCTCAAATTCCCTTTTAATTATCAAATTCCCTATAAAATGTTGGATCATCTTGATTTCTTATTTGATCAAGTAAAAATGTCTCTTCCAATTCCTAATTGGGCACTAGTAGCATGCCACTCTCCTTGACCATCTTCCTCACTTCATTTGGGCTTATATCAATACTTTCAAAGTCCATTTTATTGAAGGTTGAGGCAACCATTTTTTCATGGTAATATTTTTCTATCCCTATCATGTTTGTTTGCACATTATTTTCATATTATTTCATTTTCATATTCAATCAAAAACTTTTAAATTCTATACTTATGATAAAGTCATCATCTACCATAAACTATGAAGATGCAATCATTCTCTCACCATTTACTAGCTCAATAGGGATAGGTTTATGTCCACCCTAACTTATGGAACATTAATAGTGACATCCTCCCTTAGAGGTGACCTTAAAGGTTGGTCAACCTCTTCTTCAAAGCCCAATTGGCATATAGTTTATGCAACTTCTTCTATGTCTCCCAGTTTATCCTTTGTTTCTTCATATGACACTAAAGGAGGTTGAGCCTCATTTCTCTACCTTTTTGGAGGTTTCTCATGAGGTGGGCTTGGTTGAGATGCACATGTTGTGTGATTATCATGCTCAAAAATGTGTATGCCTTTTGCTTTCAATTCATCTAATATTAGAGGCACATATTTTGTCCTTTCTTTTATTGTTGGAGCCTTCCCACATATCATTTCAAAATTATCAATCATGAGGCTTATTATTTTTACCTCATTTAGTGTGGTTCCCTTCCATTCCTTTCCATTTCCAATCTCAACGATATTACTATTTTTTCATTCTTTGTAGTGTTTTTGATATTTTAGGGAAATTTATAATCACACCCTCTTCATAATATATTTCATGGAAGGGTTGGTGCACCAAGATGGGGGATAAAAAATATGCCAAATTGTTCTTGG
The DNA here is from genome assembly GCF_030272615.1 of Cryptomeria japonica. Taxonomy (NCBI): domain Eukaryota; kingdom Viridiplantae; phylum Streptophyta; class Pinopsida; order Cupressales; family Cupressaceae; genus Cryptomeria; species Cryptomeria japonica. The sequence goes on along the minus strand of NC_081406.1, from coordinate 122,609,620 downwards.
CCCCCATCAAGCACTTTGGCACCTCAATAAAGTGAGAATTATAACGTTGTAACACAAGACGTAAATACTATAGGGTTTAAGGAACTAGACAAATTTTAGCTTACCCTAGTGAATCTTAAGGACCATTTTCAAGAATACGAAATTCATGGACATAATAAAATTTTGATAATCCCAATAAAAATCTTACATCATAGAGAATATAAAACATCTTCACAAACACTAACACATGAAGATGTATAGAATAGGAAAAAGATTATTCATTAACATCACAATATGATAAATACATAATACTTTCCTCCCTTGACCCAAGGGTAAAGGGTCAGCTAAAAGTCATTATATTGGAACCCCTCTATTTGTCATAGGAATTATATACAAAATGATAGATCATCATCCTTAATAATATACTACTTAAGAGTATGGGAGGATTCATTATTAAGGTATGTAGGACCTACCATTACAATTGATATTAAATAAGAAGGAAATTTTATATATGCAACTATTAACTATAGATGATATTTTCCCTCCCCCCGACAGTACTTAGTTGAAGATGAACTTTGATAGCTAATCCAAACGTAACCCAGGTCAATGAAGTAGGGGTGGTGTCATCCATAACTATAGGGGTAATATTATTTTGGCCTATGTGGCCAATTTGATTTGGGAATGAAAACTTAAAGTTTAATAGAGGTGGCAACTATTTATTACAAACTTGTTATCATTAATGAAAGAAGGTACATCAAATCGTAATAGAAGATGATTATAAAAACACCATCCTCCCAAAAAATGAAGCCATTTTAGACTAGAAGTATGAAGACCTTATGGACAAGTGTAAGGCCCTCATTCATGGTATTAGCCATGTCTTCCTTTGTCACATGAGAAGGGAAGGAAATAAGTTGTTGTTAGGATAGCCTCTTATGGGTCATTTTCCAAGAATTTTAAAATATGGATGAATATCGGTGATATTTCAGATTTTTATTCATGTGGTGATCTCTAAGGGCATAAAGATTAATGATGGAATATAATATAATGATCAATTTTTTCATTTCTTTTTCCACCCTTTTGGCTAGTCATTTTCTACTTTGGTGCGAATTTCTATTGCAAAAAGAAATTTCACTTCCTCCTTTTCTCATAAGTGGTGTCATGCTCAAACTGTTGGGTTTTACTCTACCCACCTGGTTTTTACTGTGAAGCTCTTTGTGCTTGAGATGGGAGTGGATTTCATACAAACTAAACTAGATTCATGTGAAGAGTTTAAAGTAAAACCTAAACTATGACATAAAGTGATTAAAGGGAATCTGGATAGTTATGTTGAAGACATGCAGGATTTCAACCTAGAGCCATCCAAGAATTTCACATAGGCTTGGTAGAAGGGAGAGGTGATAATTGGCAAGGTTTATTTTAGAGTCACTCTAGATTTGATTGCTATTGTCATTGGGCTTCTGCAAGATGGTATAACCTTCCGTAAGAAGCCAAAAGGGTCTTAAAAGGAGGAATTTAAGAAATTTTTCAAGGCATGTGAAGGGGTTTCTAGATTACAAAGCAAGTATAATAGAGAAGAGCTTCCCGATATTTGGAAAGATGTTGCCCTATTGTTGATGAAATTTTTGACTCTAGATAGGCATTATAAAAGGTTCTAAACCTATATTTTCTAATATTAAACCACTTCATGTTTGGTATTAGAATTAATTTTGCTTATTGGATTTTCTCATCACTTTGTCAGTATGTTTCTAGAGCTAATTCAAATAATTGCCTTCTCCATCAAACTCGTATCTTTCTTTAACCCCTCCTAGTGGATCCTTATTAAGTCCTCATTTCCCTTGTCAAATTCAAATTTAGTGATTGAGATTTTTGGGGCCCCCACGGAAAAACCCAATCCCACTACTAAACCTAAACTTGTCCCTACACACTTTAATTTACTAGAGAAGCTAAATAGAAGACCTCTCCTAATCCACCTTCCAAGGATGTAGAGGTGCTAGAGTCAGATGAAGAGGTTGTGGCTAAGGTTTCTAAGTCCTCCTATTATTCAAAATTGAAATGGTCCCCTATGGCCTCTAAGGAGGTCACCCCCTTTCCCCTAGGTTAGAAGATTCCAAACACCAAGATTGACCCTCTTAACTTTGATTTTAGGGTTTAACAATTGGAGGAAAAATGTTGAGTGGCATTCAACCTAGTAATTAAATGGATTTAATCATTGTTCAATTTGGTGATTAGGAATATTAACAAATTGGAGGTTGTGGCCAAGGTTGGTGATGGGGTAGACAAATGACTCATGGAGGAGAGGGATGAATGGGTTTGTGAAGTTGCCAGCAATATGGCTAATAAATTAGAGAATTAGGATAAAGTTGAAGGAATGGTAAAAGACCTTAGTGAGAGGGTGTCTCAAAGAAATGATAACAAGGCTACTATGGAGCTAAAAGAAATCCAAGAGATCCTTAAGAGAAAAATTGAATAGATGTCAAACAACAGCTAGGAGATGGTCCTGAAGAACTCGACTTCCTTATAGGCTATTCAAGAGGAAAGTAACCGTAGGAAAGCCAAGCACAAGAGACATGCTCTATACCCTTTTTCTTTAGTGGAGCCTCTTTTCTCTATGGTTAAAGATACTCTCAATTTTGGTACTCTGAATCATGCTAAGGACTATAATAATAAAATCTCTTTATCTGATAAGGTTTTAAGTATGTGTAAATATTAAAAATCAATAAACCTCATACACTATACTCTAAAGACTATGGCCTAATTCTTATTATTTAATTATTTTTCAATCTTGAATCAAATCTTCAATAATGTTCAACAAGTCCTATATAGGATTCTAATCATCCTTAGCTAATCTTAGGTAGGATATCAAAACTTAAATGTAAACGTCCAAGTCTCTCTTATGTGATAGTTCCTCTAGGTATGTGTCTTGTTCTATGCTCAATCAAAATAAATGTAATATTAAAAAATAGTATTGAGATGCTAAAAAATATATATCGCAAAACAAGTACAATCACAAAATTAAAAAAAATTAAAAAGATCAATTTTTTTAATATCTATCAATCCCCTATCACTTCTAAAATTTAATGGAAACAAACTCTTGTCAAATTATTATTAAAATATGGTATTTATACCATTTCATTGAACCAAATGGGTAACCAATTATTATGGAAACTAAGTAGGTAGGGACAAGTAGTTTATATGGAATCCATTCTATGTTTTATACAATTATAACAATGTTCAATTCTTTTACAAATCTTTAGCTCCATAGACACTTGTACTTTGATTTGATTAAGTATAGGCAAGGGAAAACTAGATATCCAACAAGAATTGAGAGATGGAAGGGAATTGAAATAAAATAGGTAATGGTTTCTCATCTATTAGAAGAGATGAATACAATTATTTTAATGAAACCTCATTAAAGTAAAATCAATAGTCAAATATGTTAGGCACTTATGTCTAGTAAAAAATTGTTTTAGTAGCTAATTTAGAATTTGTTTTGTTATCAAATTATCAAGAGTTAGGAAGATTAAAAAATCTTAAATATGCTTCAATTTTACCTATCCTAGAGAACATATCAATAAAGTCTATTTATTTTTTTTTGGTATTGAAATATTTATATATGAGCTAAAAGTACAATCAATTGATACACTCATGCAAAAAGTATAATATTTGTGTCATTGGATTAAATCATGCCCATTGCTTAAGAACTTTCAATCTATTACATTTTTCTTGAATGACATCAAACTTAAAATAAATATTTTTGTATTTGACCTATATTTTGAGAAAGATGTTAAAAACATAATGCAATATCCTTAATGTCTTCAAGATATTGAGCATTCCCTCATTCATGCTCAATATGCTAGCAACTTCTACCATGTGTAGAGCTTTTTTAGCTCAATCATTTTCTATTCCTTTCCTTCTTATGTGATCTGTACCTCCTCTCATCCACCTACAATTTTCCACACACAAATGCTATTTTGTAATAGAGTTCACACATCTCTCACTCATAGAGTTGGACCCCTCTACTCTAATAACACTTGAGACAAACTATAAGGAAGTCAAATGAACAATCAACTAACAATTTCTTAGAGTTATACACTAAAAATTGAATAGGAAAATAAGAAGAATGAAGAATTGATTTATAAATTCTAATACAATATTATTAGAAATTGTTTGAAGAATTCAAATTAATATATTACTCAAATCAATAGATAACCATTAAAAATATAATATTATATAATTAAAAAAATTAAATTGAACAATAATAATTTTAATATTCTTCTTAAATTTTTTTAAAATAATAGTAATAATTATTTGTCTATTAAATATTATTAATTGAAAACGCACATAGACCTTATATAATCGACATCTCGAACCCAACGAAAATTGATGAATTCTTATGTATCAATTGTACTCTTCAAAATATAATTTTTGGGCCAATAAATAAAATAATGTGAATTGCCATTGAAATTTTAAAAAATTAAAATAGTTTTAAACTTAGTTGATATTGAGCTAGAGAAGACTATAGGGCTCCTCTCATAATCTCATAAGAGGAAAAAATAGATGTAAATAATTATATTCATGAATTATTCGATTCCATATGATGAAGATGGCTACTTCTATCAAAGTTATATAATAAATAATTATTTCTATGTACAGATAATGGATTCTTACATCAGATTATGTAATAATTATTTCCCTATAATGAATATGGCTCCCTCCATCATCTCATTTCTAATTGGATAATTGCCCAAGACCTCTTTGTGTCTCTATACAATGGATAAAGATTCTTCGGTGGAAGATGAGAATGGTACCTCACGCGGAGGGGAGGAGTTGAAAGGTAACGGAGGATTGCTTACATCATCACCGCTCCCTTCCAGCAATTGTACTACCCTGCTCATTGTTGGTCGGTCATTGGAATTGTATTGAATACACCATAGCCCTAATTTTGCCATTCTCCTCACCTTCTCTTCATCTTCCACTTCCATGTCGCCTCTACCTGTTTCTCTCAACCTCTTTTCAAATTCTCCACTCTCGATCAATTTGAACGCCCATTCAGGAAAATATAATTGACTTGAACGACTCACATGCACGTCAATGTTCTTCCTCCTTCCGGCTATCTCCAGTAATAGCATTCCAAAACTGTAAACATCTGATTTGTCTGTTACACCTCCCAAATTTGTATTCCACACCTCTGGAGCAACATATCCTGGCGTCCCTCTCGTTACCGTGATTGATATGTGGTCGTCTTCCTTCCTATACAGTTTAGCAAGACCAAAATCAGCTACCTTGGGTGTGAAATCTGCGTCCAGTAAAATATTGTGAGGCTTAATGTCAAAATGAACGATGCACCTGTAACAATCTTGGTGCAAATACGCAATTCCACGAGCTGCGCCCAAAGCAATTGAATGCAATTGATCCCAACTGAGCTTCTGTTCTTGTTCTTTTCCTTGAAATAGAAACTTCTCTAGGGATCCATTGGCCATATACTCATATACAAGTGCGCTTCTGAATCCTTCAAAACAATAACCCATGAGGCGAACCAAATGTACGTGATGAATGGTTCCCAAAGTTGCAACCTCGTTCATGAACTGGCTCCCACTGTGTCTCGACTGATCCAGAATTTTTACAGCCACATAAAAACCGCTGCGGAGCTTTCCTTTATAAACCACACCGAATCCTCCTTCACCCAGTTTATCTGAAAAGTTGTTAGTGATCTTCTTTAGCTTAGAGAATGAATATCTGGTCGGCCTTTCATGATTATAACTTTGGAGGAAATTCTCCACTTTCCCAATAGACCGTGAATTCATCGGTTCGCTTGTAACACAACTTTGGATCCATCTAAAGTAGGATGACCTCTTTCGATAAACAACAATAAGAAATAGTGCTACTATCACTATGAAAGCACTTGCCTCAATGGCTACTCCTGGAATTCATGCGTAGTATCATAGATTAGTGACTCCACCATACAAGAAAATTAGAAGATGTTTAAAACTCACACAAAAAGGTTCCTTAGTATTTACCTGTTATATCTCTGCCTTTTATAGTTCTGCCTGTTATAGTTCCATAATTTGATCTCTTGCCTGTTTAAATTTGGTAAATGCTAATCAGATGCGAATACAATTTTCTTTGAACTAAACTGAGATAATCCAATTTCGTATTTTTTCTTTTCGAATTGCAAGGCAATTAAACTAAAGGGGTTCTTAGAAGAAAATATAGAGAGATTTGAACCAAATTATACCTGATGAACATGTGGTTGGATGGGGTGCATCCTCTTAAAAGCAAAGGAACTCGTTTGAATCGGAAATATTAAACCCACACAGACCACCACTTGAATGGCAACTCCCACATTTCTGATCTTGGTCCTCTTCCCAATGGGCTGATACCTCTTCTATAGTTACCCATTGCAAACCACATCCTGGAAACTGGAGGCCAGATAATGCAGCTTTACATTGCAAACCACACACAAATACTTGTACACTGATGTTATGTCGTTCGATTCGATCGAAGAAACCCAAGGCTTGGATTGCATCTTCGTTGAGATTATATGAAAATGAACAATTTTGGAAACTCGTGTCCTCAGTAATTGTTGAAGTCTGATTATCTGGAAAAAAATTTAAGATTGTGTACCTCTGGTTTCCAATTTCGAGTACCAAATGTCCCTTATCTTCACAGTCGACTTGTAAGTCTGGCAGACCACATCCACTTTCCCTTAAACCAAAAGGATATGGGATTTTTACATCGCCACATGTTTGATTGCTTTGGCAGTTTGTATAACTGAGGTCTGCGCACAGCGAACAAGGGAGTGAAAGGGTATAGAGAATGAAGGCATAAAGGAGATTAAAACGAGACATTGGGTGATGGACGGGCGATTTTATTGAAGTAAAAAGGGAAAGTATTGCAGCTACGGGCATTCCTCGTTTATCAGAGAAGGCGAATCCTGAGGCATCTCATTAGAATGAGATCAAGGTAGCATTTGAATAATTCGATTATCTGGTAAAGAAAAGTTACCACTTACGTGGTCAATACGCTCCGTGACAACATTTAAAACCCCCAAAGTCAGATGATTAAGACATCCACCTAACCAAGAGCGCATACACCCTTGTAATCTGTTTCCTTTTGGTGTTGAAGGGCGCACTTGTATGTTAAAGAACTGCGTTTATCAGTTTGAGCTGTAGACTAAATGAAAAGGCATAAGGACAAACTTCAATATAGCACATGACATCAAGCTTAATTTGGTTGGCCGGGTCTATGATATGTGGTGCTTTGTCATTCAGGTTCTTTCTTACTTTTTTGAAAACCCTAGATTCATTATTCTAATTTCAAGTCACTATAGAAACACATTCTGTTAAAAATTTACACTATCTCAGTTTTTGAGATTTGATTTGTTCTAATATCACTTGATTTATAGTATACGTAATTTAATTTATTGAATAATTGATTAATAATAAAATATAAAAATATAGTGATGTTATCTATAATTTTTAAGAAAATGTTAGTATAATTTATTAGAAAGGAATTTGAGTTATATAAAAATAGACAAGATTTATACTCATGAAAATTATAACATATTCTTAATATGACACACTCATTACAACTAAACAAGCTAAACTAAATATTCAGATAAGATAACACCCAATTAAGAAAAACAAAAAAACCATACCAACATCTAATTAGGTACAAAATAAATAAATAATTACAAATGTCTCCATCCTCACATGATCATCTTATTTTTCCCATTTCTTTTTACTCCAGAAACATTGGAGATACACATAATTAACCAGCTACATGTAACTAAATTACTAAAAGATAACTAGAACTTGCAAGGTAAATCTTACACATAAGGTGGACTGATGTAGTATGACCTCTCTTTGAGATATTTAAAAACTTGAGATACAAGACATCGAAGAGAATCTTGAAAGAGTCTTTTATATTAAAATTAAACTTGATTGACTTCAATTTCAACCCCTCTACATCATGCTTGTTCATATTATTTTTTGATATAAGTTCAAACCAGACATTATATGACATTTATTATTGTATGATGAATTTGATAGTAACGCAAACTATTTAATGAATCTATTATTGATTATTATTTTCATCACAACACTTGATTCATTCAATTTTTTTATCTTAATAATGTAATATTTAAGAATTTTATTCATGTTTGTTTTACTAAATAAAACAATTAAAATGCCTAATACAAGAAAAATATTCATGAGAATATCAAATATTAAATTGCCTATCACAAAGAAAAGTATTCATGAGAACATCAAATATTAAATTAACTAATTCATTTTGATCTATTCTTTATCTCATAATATATTAGTCCTTTAAAAAATTGTTAAAAGACCAGTTCTTCATACACAACTCAATTACTTTACAAAAAAAAATTGTTACTACTTAAAAGATGAAGGTGAAATAAATAGAAAATATTCTTCATTATTTTTCAAGTATTCCTCAATATTAACTATATTTTTAGTGGTATTGTTTCATATAACTCTCTATCATATATATCTCAAACTATAAATAAATTTAATCTTATTATTATGTTGACTTTTTTATTTATATTTTTTATTTCAATATTAAATTTAAAAAATAAGTCAATCTAAATGTATAATTAATTAATTTTTTAAAATATTACTAAAAATATTATAAATAA